>NW_026732080.1:395000-570000 GCF_028476545.2 Physella acuta | reverse complement strand
CTGATTGGGTGATAAAAATAACATTATCGCATTTTAAAATAAAAGCTTTGGTCGCTCGTGGAATCTCTTACATATGTAAGCGACTAAAGTTTTTATTAAAGGAAGCAAGTTTGTTTCATTTTCTTATTTTCAGCGCATTTAAAAACTTGTTATGATAGGGGTTTTTTTGTGCGATATGTAAAAGACAGTTATGTGCCCCTTCTTTGAGGTCGACTTATCGAGAAATCAGCCAACCATGACGACCAGTTCATCCTCGACAGTGATCTGATCGCGCGATCGCTAATATTTAATCTTGTTATCTCCACTTTTATTATTGAATAATGTAATTTTGTAATTAAATTAAATGACTAACCTCATGTCTAATTAGATTAAACGAATTCGTAGCATTAGAAGTGGGTCAAAATTGAGTTACAAGATTTGCCACAAATCCACTAACAAATGGCCGTAAATTTTGGTAATAAAAAATATTTAAAAAAAAACATTTATAGCGACAAGCTTTTAACGGTACTGAAAAAAAAGCAAATAAAACTAATTTAGTTTCTTAAATAAAAGCTATGTCGCTATTTTTTTATTTATTTTTTGATACTTTTATTTGCAATTAAAACAAGTACATCAACATCAAATTTTGTAACATAATTTTGAACACCAAATGAAAACGAAAGGTTTTGCAAATGTACATAATGAATATTTACATGATGTCATGTATTTGATTATAAAAAAATTGCAAAGGATGACGGTAAAAGGGGTGAAGGTCAAATGAAAGTGTCAGAAGTCTGGGTGGGGAGAGGAAAGGAAATTTTTAGAGAGGGTAGCTTTTTTTAAAAATTTATTTAGAGATCTATAATATTTTAATTACTTAACAAGCTTTAATATGTAAAAGATCTATCGAGCGACCAGAGCGTTTTATTAAAGAAAGTAATTTAGTTTTATTTTCTTATTTTCAGTACCGTTAAAAGCTTGTTGTTTTTTAAATATTTTTTTATATTTTCTACTTTCTAATTTATGAAGACGACACGACTAAAAGTATTTGCTTTAAAACACCATCAGTAGCTCGCAATATCTAAAAGACGATTATCTGCTCTTTGAAAAGCAGCCGTCCGTGGCCATATTTTACTGTCAACAGCAAGTTCCTTTTTCTTTTACCTCCCCTTAGTTTCAAATTGTTTGAACTCTGTATTATCTGCGCCTAATAGCCTTAACTGGATCGACCGGCTATATGATTGTAAACATTCTCGTGAACCACAGCACACCGGATTGTTAGAATGATCGCGTCCAGCTAGTTATCTCCCTTCAGTTATTGAATATAGTAATATAACGAGTTATTTAATTTTGTTATCTCCCCTTAGTGCCGAAACCGTTTAATTAATGTAATGACTAATGAAGCATCTAATTAAATTTTAAAAATAGATAGACTTGTATTGTCATCGAAGTGAAACTTGGAACGAAATCGCTGCATAACAAGTGGGTCAAAATTGAGTTACAAGATTTGCCACAAACCCACAAACTACAAACAAACAAACAAATTAAACAGACTTTGCGAACAAAGTAAAAGCTTGTAAAAATGAATCGATGGTTTATATAGAATATAGAATAGTGATTGCGGAATGAGAAAATGTTTAACGTTAATTTTTTAAAATTTGAAATAGCTATTTATAATTGTCTAGCAGTTATCTTAACCTTATGGCACTAATTCTAGTGGTCAAACCTTATCTTAACCTTATTGCACTACTTATAGTGGTCAAACCTTATATTAACCTTATTGCACTACTTATAGTGGTCAAACCTTATATTAACCTTATTGCGCTACTTATAGTGGTCAAACCTTATCTTAACCTTATTGCGCTACTTATAGTGGTCAAACCTTATCTTAACCTTATTGCGCTACTTATAGTGGTCAAACCTTATCTTAGCTTTATGGTACTATTTCAAACATTAGAAAGAAATTTATTCGCTTCATGGCTCTGTAGATTGTAATCCGACGCGACAAATCTTGATGGCCTTGAAAAACAACCACCCAGCAGTAGGTCCATTTAGATTTTAAAATAGAATTCAACTGGTACAAAGCAGAAAAAAAAACAAAAAAAAAATCCTGTCAAGGAAAGACATTTTCCCCCCTGAAAATAAAACAATCGTGACGTCACGAACCAATTAGTCTCCCGCCGATGATAAATACAAAGTTCTGATAATTAACGTCAATCACGGACACTGTTTGTTCTCCTGACCGAACAAAGCTGCCGATCTCTCAGAAATAACAAAGCGAGATTTGAAAAGACCGGCATCTCACGGCTCTTGCAAGTGTATAGGGCCGTTCTACAGTCCATTGTTTTGTTTATTTCTGGCATCGCTGTGTCCTAAGACTGTCCTGGTTTTATTATGGGATGGCTTGGCTGATCGTCTACCCGTCCTACAGTCCATTGTGTTTTGTTTTATTTCTGGCATCGCTGTGTCCTAAGACTGTCTTGTCTACTGAAGTCTGAGGTTTCTACAGGCTGAGTTCATTCAGCTTTAATGAGTACCTGGCCTAAATCGGGGAAAGTACGAGTGGTATTGAGGCTAACAATGCAGTCTAATCCTGTGCACAGATAATAAAGACGCCAGAATAACTCTACTCCATCTAGCCATAAGGACAATCACCTGTGAAACGGCTCTGATAATTCTCTTTGTTAGGCGTACATTTGGTGCACGTTATACAAATAATTAAACAGGCCGATTCAAGTTTTGGTGTTCATTGAAACTAAATGCTAATTATAGCTTTCTAATAAACGTGTCAACTCACCTCACCATCCTAACAAAAGGTGTCAACTCACCTCACCATCCTAACAAAAGGTGTCAACTCACCTCACCATCCTAACAAAAGGTGTCAACTCACCTCACCATCCTAACAAAAGGTGTCAACTCACCTCACCATCCTATCAAAAGGTGTCAAATCACCTCACCATCCCAAGAAAAGGTGTCAACTCACCTCACCATCCCAACAAAGGTGTCAACTCACCATCCCAAGAAAAGGTGTCAACTCACCTCCATTGAGGCCGCCTCTGAGAGGTTTAACCTCATCATCCGAATGACGCAGGTGTTGAGGAAGAGGAGCAGAGCGAATGGGATGCTGAAGTTGAAGATCCAGTTCAGCCACTTGCAGTACACCTCGTTGTAGAAATCCGAGTTGCCGAATGAATTCCTGGGGAGGAAAATATTGTGTCTGTCATCTGTGTGTCACCATTCACCATTCGTGAGGTCATTAGTCCGTATGTGTCACCAGCTTGTCATGTCATTCATCTGTGTGTGTGTGTCACCATTCACCACTCGTCAGGTAATTCATCTCTGTGTGTCACCATTCACCGTTCATGAGGTCATTGATACTAAAGTTTAACATTAATTGTAAAGGTAATGAATTCAAGCTCAATAAAATAGTAGGAGAGTCATGAAGGTCGGGCTATAGAGCTAGGGTGCGATGGTGCTATATGGCTACAGGGTTATTGGGCTATGAGCTATAGCACTTTGGGCCTTTAAGGCTATTGCGCGATGGCGCTTTAGGGCTATGTGCAAAAGGCTTTAAGGCTATGGACTACGGCGTTGTGAGGCTATGTGCCTATAGGGCTATGGACTACGGGGTTGTGGGGCTATGTACCTATAAAGCTATAGGGCTATGGGGTTATGTACCTGTAGGGCTATAGGGCTATGTACCTGTAGGACTATAGGGCTATGTACCTGTAGGGCTATAGGGCTATGGACTATGGTGCTGTGGGGCTATGTACCTAGTGCTAAAGGGCTGTGAGTCTATAGTGTTATAGGCTCACCTTCCGAAAGATCTGTTGGTAGATTTCTCCGGGTTTTCTGGCTCGTACTCCCAGGCCAGACAATGTGGCAGGTTGTAGAGTATGGACAGGATGACAACCATCATGACAACCTTCTTGGACGTGTGGTTGCTGGAACAATACATCCGATATGTTTACTGGTGGGGGGGGGGGGGGGTGGGGGGTGGGGGATGTGACAACCTTCCTGGAGGTGTGGCTGCGGGAACAATACATCTGATATGTTTACTGGTGGGGTGGGGGGATGTGACAACCTTCTTGGACGTGTGACTGCTGGAACAATACATCCTATATGTTTACTGGTGGGGGTGGGGGTGGGGGGTGGGGGGGATGTGACAACCTTCTTGGACGTGTGACTGCTGGAACAATACATCCTATATGTTTACTGGTGGGGGTGGGGGTGGGGGGTGGGGGGGATGTGACAACCTTCTTGGACGTGTGGTTGCTGGAACAATACAAATGTTTAATTGTGGGGGATGTTGTGATGTAGGGCTGTTGAAATTTTTTTTTTTTTGGGGGGGGGGGGGGGAGGGGTAGTTTTGATTTGTGGGTAGATTTGGGGATGTTGTGATTAACGGGTGAGTAAGATTCAGGTGACGAGCAACTCTCAGTCCTCCCAGCTACATGCCGAGTACATCAACTTTGAAATTAAAAGCTGGTTATCCGATAACAAATCGATGACCCCCCAACCCCCCCCCCCCATAACAAGCTAGATGACAACAACCAAAACACAGTAGACCGAACTGTAATTTAAGCTATGTTAGTACTTTCCTTAAAAATTAGTATCTAAATTCTGTACAAGAAAATTTTTATTATAATATTATAAATACTTAATAGTTTAAGGCATAGTTTGAAAATCTGGCTTTAACATCAGCTATAAATCGACTAATTTCATTTTCAAGCTGTTGGCTTCATAAATTCGGTCCTAAATAGCCCCACTGGCAACTTGATAGTAGCTCTTCAATCAATAAAATGACATTTCCCTTTCTGTCTTGTCCAGGATGAAATCCTTCAACCAACTAGGCTAAGTGCGGTACACCGTGTCTAAAATCGATTCGATTTGAAATGTTTACACGATATTTCATCTTCTTTTTTTATTCAAAAAACTAAAACAAAAGAATCTGACATACGATTTTTTAAAGTATGGAAGAATTGGAAGAATTTAAAAAATATATATCTCAAGACGGTACTGCGGCAGAAAAGTTTTGCCATCAAAGACCCCCCGAAGAAAGTCTACCCCCCCCCCCTCGAACGAAATGGAATGAATATAGAAAATATATACTTATAACAGTGTCCTCCCCCCCCCCCCCGCAAAATGTTGACCGCTCCCCCCCCCCCCCCCCCCCCGAAAATATCAAATTATCAAGTGTCCCGTCCCTCCGGATAAAAAAAAGTCTGGAAGAAACACTGAATACGTTATGATTTTTTTGTGAATGTAGTGCCAACAATTTATAGGATCTTTTTGAGAACATTAGGCAGGCAGTGCCAACAATTTATTAAACAACCCAAAAAATATGAGATTTAAAATCTCCAACTCCTGATCATGACAGTCTCTAGCATGAAGCCTTCAAATGCCGCTTTACGCGTGTCACATGAAAGTACTCTTGTGGATTTTAGATATATGTCTTCACTGTAGACCAGTGTTTCTTTCAGACTTGTTTCTCCAGTGGGGGAGGGGCACTTGAAATTTTCCGGGGGAGGGGCGGGGGAAACAACGACGACACTGGTAGAAGAATACTTTTTCCATATAATTTATATATTATACATTCTATTTCGTTCGTGGGGTGTCCGGTAAGCGGGGTGGGGGGGGGGGGTAGAGTTGCCTGAAATAAACTCTGCTGTCGACTGCGTGATCCAGTTCATACATACGCATATGCACACACATTAACACACAAATAATCACACAACACACACATACACCTATTACCTTATTAAATGTAGTTGAACAGTATCATTGTCTTATTTAAAATGTATTCTAGAAAACTATTCTAAAACCAGCAATCTCGGTAAGTGGGGCCAAGTATAGTTGAGTACGTCGCTGGCGGCTCCACATCAATTTGTTGTTCTCAGCCCCAGTGTTTACATTTTTGATCCTCAACTTAATTAAATTAATTGCGCGTATTTTTGTTTAATTAGATTAAGCCCAATTAATTCTCCGCACAAGTTCTAAGGTTAATACACCCTGACATTTTCGCTCTCTTTCTTTTTTATCTTTCAAAGATTTAGAATTTATTAATCTCGCGATTAAAATTGTTTTTCTTTAGCACGTAGACAGCTGTGGATGAAACAATCTTCGCCACACCATACATGCTAAGTAAATATCGTTATTGCGTCATCCATGAAGAAACGGCCTTGAAATATTTTTTTTTACCAAAGATCACACAGAGAAATAAAGTAAATTTTTGTCAAGGACGTCACATAAGCTGCTTTATACTTGACAATGTTTGAGAAATGAAACTTCAAAGTTTACACACTGAATATTTCACTTATTTAAACAACTGGATAATCAACAATGAGCTTATCAATTTTATTTACTTACCGACTAAAAATAGCCGAAGTACACGGTCATGCTTGTTTAAAACACAAGTTTATTGGCTATCCAATTAGTTGCTTTATTAAGTTTGTTTGTTGTCTTTCAGTTTTTGTTTCAGTACGCGGTATGTGAAATATATTTTAATGCTCAGCTATCGAATTATTTTTAGCATCAGTAACATGAAGCTGTACAAGGTCGTTACCAAAAATACTCTTTAAAGACTTTTTTTTAATACAATAATTTTTGTAACCAAAATGTGGAAAATTGTAGTTGGTGGAGGATGGTTGCTGATGGAAGATGGTTGTTGTTGAAAGATGGTTGTTGGTGTCTGACATCTGAACATGACATCTGAACATGACAACATGACATGTGAACATGACATCTGAACATGACAACATGACATGTGAACATGACATTTGAACATGACAACATGACATGTGAACATGACATCTGAACAGTACATCTGAACAGTACATCTGAACATGACATCTGAACATGACATATGAAAAGGATATCTGTAGGACACTGTCTCTGTTATCTAACCCACAAGGGAGGAACATGATTTAGGAGGATTGATTAGGGTTGTGAGGGGTGGGGTGGGGGGGGGGGGTGAACGTCTAGTTTAGTGACGGCTCCAACCATCAGATGGGCTGTGACGTCTACATGACGTATCTCTCCAGAACACGCAGAAACCTGACACCCTACTGGATTTTCCCAGCATGATTTGGGAGATCTGGTGTGTGTGTGGGGGGGGGGGAGGTAATATAGGGTCTGGTGTGTGTGTATGTGGAGGGGTCAATGTAATTGAACGAGTTTATGGTTTCCCGGAGCACGAAGACTTAAAATGACACTTTTCTGCTCATTTCTATTTTGGAAGATAAAACTCCGAGGATTCCAATCCATCTTGAATGATTCACTTTTTGTATCTGTAAACTGCTATAGAGTTAGTTCCCTTTCTCGCGGCTCTAGCTGTCTGTCATTTAATAAGATTGTTTTATTCCTATCTTTTTCTCCTGCAAGTTTTTTAGTTAACACATAAAACATCCCCTTTTAAATTACAGCTGACTATGAAACATTTAATGACGATTGTTAATGACAAAATGGCTGTGGATAATATGGCTCACTACAATTAACCTTTATAGCCTTAACACGTCTTCAGTGGCGTAGCTAGGATTTTCGGGCCCCTATGCAACAATTATAATTGGGCCCCTACGTCTATATGTAAATTGCGTATTTTATACGCCCCAATTGTGTATTTATACGGTATTACTATGTAGTACCCCGTAAAGTAAAATACCTTTGATTTTATATCACATTTATGTAAAAACAAACTAACAAATTAACTGTAAGTCTGTAACATTAAAGTAACCTAACACTGTAGCGTCACGGGGCGGGGGCCTCACAATTTAGGCGTGACACCATGACGAAAACCCGTAAAATTTGTTTTATTCAGTTAGATAATAAAATATTAAGGAGAGGAGTAACACCCCACCGGAAATGCAAAATTGTTGGACGGGGTGGGGGAGGGTGACACTCACTAAACGCACCGGGTGATATCAAACCTTGTGACGTAACTAACAAAATACAAATTTTAAAAAGCTGCTCATGATTGATTTAGATTTGTTTTTTTTTGCACGTATCGCGTTAAAAGAGCCCGCATTATATATATATATATATATATATATATATATATATATATATATATATATATATATATATATATATATATATATATATATATATAGGTACATACACACATAATTAATATATTATTTATATATATAGAGAGAGAGGTTGAGAGAGAGTGCGAGAGGCACACGTTTAAAAACCAGAGAAAAGGCCTTACCTGTCATTGAAGTAGGCCTTAAATGGCCAGGCAACCACCAGGTACCGCTCTAGGCTGATGGCAACCACGGTGTACGAGATGCAGGTCTGGCTGATGAGTCGGATGGGGAAGAAGATCCTGGGGAGTCAAAATGGGGAGTCAGGATGTGGGAGTCATTAGGGGGGAGTCAAGATGGGAAGCCATTGGGGGGAGTCAAGATGGGGAGCCATTAGAAGGGAGTCAAGATGGGGAGTCATTGGGGGAGTCAAGATGGGGAGCCGTTAGTGGAGTCAAGATGGGGAGTCATTAGGGGAGTCAAGATGGGGAGTCAAGATGGGGAGCCGTTAGTGGAGTCAAGATGGGGAGTTATTGGGGGAGTCAAGATGGGGAGTGATGGGGGAGTAAAGATGGGGAGTCATTAGGGGAGTCAAGATGGGGAGTCATTAGGGGAGTCAAGATGGGGATCCACTGGGGGGGGAGGGTCAAGATGGGCAGACATTAGAAGGGGTCAAGATGGGGAGACATTAGAAGGGGTCAAGATGGGGAGACATTAGGGGAGAGCCCATGGGTGAGAAATGGAGTCATTTGGGCAGTCATTTTTGGTAGCCACTAGAGCCTTGAAATAACGGTAAGATTATCCAGAATCATCATGAAAACAGAAAATAACGCATGGAAAGAGACCCATCATTAACCGAGAAAAGAATCGATGACACATTTACATGGGAAGTCGTGATCTGATTCCTTACAAAATAAAACCTTAGTGCATGAAGGTAACAGAAAAAAAGATTTGAAATGATCAAGTCTAGAACAAGGAAGGCAAGCGCAGGTCAGATTTTAAATGATAAACAACAGGGGGGGGGGAATAACCTCAGTTTGTCAGGCCCACGCCTTATTAACATGTTAATTAATATTCTCACTGGTCATGTGTAACGCTAAGCATGTCGTGGGTGTAATTGGGTTAATTAGAATATAGGATATATATATATATATATATATATATATATATATATATATATATATATATATATATATATATATATATATATATATATGTGTGTATATATATATGTGTGTATATATATATATATATATATATATATATATATATATATATATATATATATATATATATATATATATATATATATATATGTATATATATCTTAGGATATGATGGTCAATATACAGTGTTGATGAGGTAGAATTTATCTATTTCAATTTAATTATTTCCTGATTTAATAGTTTAACCTATTCCTTTGCTATGTGTATTTGAGATAACAAAACACAAAATACGGCTCAAACTCCGTTCGAATCTGAACTAATGTCCTACTTCTAGTACCTACGTATATGCCGGTATAATGTCCTATTAGTACCTAATGTGAGCCGACATAATGTCTCACTTCTAGTACCTACATGTAAGCCGGCATAATGTCCTAGTACCTACATGTAAGCCGGCATAATGTCCTAATACCTACATGTAAGCCGGCATAATGTCCTAGTACCTACATGTAAGCCGGCATAATGTCCTAATACCTACATGTAAGCCGGCATAATGTCCTAATACCTACATGTAAGCCGACATAATGTCCTAGTACCTACATGTAAGCCGGCATGATGTCCTAGTACCTACATGTAAGCCGGCATAATGTCCTAATACCTACATGTAAGCCGGCATAATGTCCTAGTACCTACATGTAAGCCGGCATAATGTCCTAATACCTACATGTAAGCCGGCATAATGTCCTAATACCTACATGTAAGCCGACATAATGTCCTAGTACCTACATGTAAGCCGGCATGATGTCCTAGTACCTACATGTAAGCCGGCATAATGTCCTAATACCTACATGTAAGCCGGCATAATGTCCTAGTACCTACATGTAAGCCGGCATGATGTCATACAGGTACCTACATGTAAGCCGGCATAATGTCCTAATACCTACATGTAAGCCGGCATAATGTCCTAGTACCTACATGTAAGCCGGCATAATGTCCTAGTACCTACATGTAAGCCGGCATAATGTCCTAGTACCCCATATAAGCCGGCATAATGTCCTAATACCTACATGTAAGCCGGCATGATGTCCTACAGGTACCTACATGTAAGCCGGCATGATGTCATACAGGTAACTCTTGAAAATGAGGCCGCCCCTGGACAGGTATGCCAAGTTCTCCAGGATGAGGGTGAAGAGCAGGTAGACCGTGTCCATCAGTGCCAGACTGACCAGCAGGAAGGAGGCAGACGTGTTGTTTCTGTGGGAGGGAAATGGTTAAAGTAGGTGGGTGGGGGGGGGGGGGTCGCTGGTGGATGGTTCGGGGTTTGAAATATGGCTGAAATAGTTGCGTTTGTTGTAATATGGCTGCAATAGTTGTTGCAATATGGCTGAAGTTAGAAGTTGTTGTAATATGGCTGAAATAGTTGCGTTTGTTGTAATATGGCTGAAATAGTTGCTTTTGTGAAAATATGGCTGAAATAGTTACGTTTGTTAAAATATGGCTGAAATAGTTACGTTTGTTGTAATATGGCTGAAATGGCTGAGATGGTTAGGTTTGGTTTGAAAATTGTCAAACAGTTTGTTGTGTTGGCTACACCAGAACTTAACTGGTTAGGGTTAGGGGATGATAAAAGTTTTTGTGTAAACCAAACGCAGACGTGAACCCACCCACCTGAAGTTGGCCAGCACGATGACGGAGCAGACGTTGCAGATAATCCCAAACACGCAGACGACAGAGCCGACCAGGGCGAACAGGATGATCCGCCAGTACCAGAGGTCCTGGTCGGGTTCTTCTGTTGTTGTCGTGTTGTTCATGGTAGAGGGGACAGAGATGATGTAGTCACACCTGGTATGTGGTGGTGTGGAGGTGGTGTGAAGGTGGTGTGGAGGTACCAGAGATTCTGTAATCTTAGCGTGTCTTCAGTTAAAAGTTTTGTTTTAAAATTCTTAAGTCACCTCCCCTAAGTCCTTAAGTCATCTTCTCCAGCTGTGAGTGCAGGTGCACACTGCTAGAAGCCTGCGTACGTTCTCAGAAGTTGCTGTAGTTGTTGTCTGCGACTGATGGCAAAGTTTATGTAGTATTAGTCACTGATTATGTCAAAGTTGGTGTAGATGTTTTGCCTGTGACGTTGGTGTAGATGTTGTCTGCGACTGATGGCAAAGTTGCTGTAGTTTTAGTCAGTGATTGATGGCAAAGTTCCAAGAACAAGCTTTATACAAAACATATTTTAATTATGTGGGGTTGTGGTGATGTAGGCGTTGTGTGTGTTTGTGTGTGTGTGGGGGGGGGGGGGTGAGGGAGGCGGATGACCCATAAGAACCCTCTCCTCCTCCAGGTCAGCCCACTCGGTCTCTCGGTCAGAAAGATCACGACGGAACATCACTAGAGATTCCTGGGGGTAGAGAGTGGAGGGGTTGCGTGTTGGCCATTGAGATACATGCCCGCTCTTTCTGCTCACTGGGGAAGGGGGGGGGTATTTATAACTATATTATATTGACCCTTCCCCCCACCATTACTGACTACTTGCGAAATGTACAAGCGGAGTATAGTGTCCAATAGTTGGGTGGGGTGGGGGTGGACAAATCGAGTACGTGACCCCTGACCTACTGAACTAGGGGTGAGGCAACAACCGGACACTCGTCACAAGGACATTTTAACACGAGATTTCTAATCACGTATTTCCGAAAAAAAAACATCGAAAAACATTTCAAAATCAAGATTTTCGAATCACAGAATCAGAAATCGTTATTTGTAACTAATGTTTTATCATTATGTTTAAAATATTTAGGCGGTGCTTGTGTAGGGGGGGGGGGGAAGAAGTGAAACTTTGTTATATAACACTGCTTGTGATTTTCATTAAAAAAAATTCTGAACATGATTACATTGGTGGTACGAAAGAATGGACACACCTTTAGTAGGTCTACTCATGCTGTCCTTTATCCGTGTAAGACCAGGCAGGTGTCTCCCATGACATATAAACAGTCATTTTCTCTCAAACGATACAACTTCCTTAAAATTTGTTGTTGTTTACTGTGGTGTGGTGGTGGGCGTTGTGTTTCTAGAAATACTATACCATTTAAAGTGTTTGATGTATGACAACATCATGTGGTGTGATGTGGCTTAGTTGTGGTTGAGAACTGTATTATGTTGTGTTCTATAATGAGTGCTTGGTCACTTACTCGTCAAAAATAAAAGTTGACGTGTTCCTCGGATTGTAAAAACGTAAATGTCAAATCACTATTTAAAAGTGTACTTTAAAATAACGGAAACAAATACTGTATTTTACGATTTCCAGTTAAAAATCGTAAATCGCCCTGAAATATAACGCGAAAATGTCAATTTTTGAGTGCAATGATTACTAACCTTCAGAGCGATAGTCGGACGGACAAAATCGCAGTCGCTATTGTCACTCTTAATTAAGATTTTTAAAAATATAATCACAACTGTCAGGATTTAAAAAAATTAAAAATGGAGCTCACGCGATCACACAATTAGGTCAATTATTTAAATTTTACAAGATAATTACACCAAACACTGTCAGAAATTGGGCGAAAATTTAAAAAAATACATCTCTATTTACCAATTAATTAGTTTAAATCACACATTTTTAATTGCGTTAAAATATACTGAATACACAATTCTATTTCACAAACAATTTTTTTTTCAGATGTTGATGCGCTTTCCTCAGATCGAAAAAAATTATCAACGGACTATTTGAAAAGTTTGTTCCGGTATAAATTGATAAAAAAGAAATACGTCGATCCTAAAGTTTAGAATCACACAGTACGAACTCTCGGCAGCATCCAGAGAACTAGTCTGTGATCTCTTTAAGTGCTGGAGAATCAGCAGATTGTCTTGATTAAAACCCTTACATGGGATATCGATTGGTGACGTCACGGTATCAGTGGACAGCTGCGCATGCGCTGAGAGTGTAAAACTGACTCGATTCATTCACAAGTTGTCGCAATATTCGAACTGTGAGCCAGGATGTTAACCCCTAAAGACCTGTGTTCGACAAACAAGAAATAATTGATTCAAATCAGTCTTTGATTGATATTTATACCGGCATCTGATTTGGAAAACTACGCTACACAAAGCACATTGAAGCAGATTGGTTTAGCATTGTTTTGTTTTTAGAACAATGGGTCAATGCTTAGTTTTAATTTAAAAAAAATCTATTTTCGGCTTATCTTTTTCCCACTAATTTTTAAGTACTAAGCTGGGATTATCTGATTTGTGTGTGTGTGTGTTTGTGTGTGGGCGTGCGTGTGTCACATTTGGTGTTTAACTGAGTTTCCGTTAGGCTGTTTGTTCATCTTCAATGTCATTTTTTTTTCTCTATCGGCTATGAAGATTAGGACAAAAATTGGTTAAGTCTTTTGTCGAAGAATTTTTATAAGCTTTGGTCTGTTTGTGGGTGGGTGTGTGGGTGTGTGGTCATTTTGTTTAAACTTCGACCAAGATCAAAGTCTGGCACTAACGTTTCCAGAAATGACGTCTGGTCTTCTGACGATCTTCTGCATGTCGTATGCTAATGGCCCCGGCCACGTGTTGATTGTTATGATTCTAGCTGGAGGTCACGTGTCACCCGGATAACAAATGTCAGCACGTGCTGTTACTGTCGTGCATCTGTGGGTGAGGGAGGTCTTTGTTCAGGTATTCACAGTTGGGCTTGATGTATTTATTGGGCCGTCTATCTGTTGGCTGGCCGTCCGCTTGTCTGCTGGCCGTCCATCCGTGGGCTGGCCGTCCATTTATTGACTGGCCGTCCATCTTTGGGCTGACCGTTTATCTGTGTGATGACCGTCCATCTGAAAACTGGCCGTCCATCTGTAAACAGGATAACTTGATAAAGTATTAAATGATTTTTCAATTAAACTTTCAATTATTCAGAGTTAAACATATTTGTTACACTTTGATGAAATCTAACAAAAGTTTTAACTGGTCCTGCAATTTAACAAAAGAGCGATAAATTCTAATGATCCCCCCCCCCCCCGCCCCTCTTTCTCTCGATATCGACCTCTTTGATTTCTCCATTACCAATCGCAATTGATGACCTATAGTAATGTCAGCAATCTAATGTATCCCTTTTACTTTAAAATAACAAACAAAAACAAGTTTTCGAAATCATCTTTCAAATAGAGGCAAATAGAGTAGTTACCAAAATTAGCATTCTGCAATTAATTAATCATGTAAACCAATTAACATAACGTTCAGTAGGCCGAGACCAATAGCCTCAGACAGTCGTTGATATTTCAATTATCGATTGAGACTTATTGAAGACTGTATGGGCCTATCTACATACAGCCTACATAATATCTCTACATCTATTCTACAATAATCAAACACACGATATACGACCTTAAAACAGCTCAATAACTTGCTATGTGAAAAGGACAAAAGAACTCATGAATCTTGTCACCAATGACGCATAACAAAAAAAAAATTGTGATCATTTCCATAACGAGGAGTTACTAAGCTAACATATGCAAGACAATTTACAATTTTATACGGAGTTATCCCGCCTCCCTGCCCTATACGCTACCATACTGGGGGCTGTTGTATGTGCATGGTGGGCAATTTTAGCAGTGACCGGCAACACTGTGAGCAGTTTTAACATTGATCAGCAGCTTAGCAGTCTTGGCCAAGGAGCGAATTATACATTGAGATTAACAATTTTCAGATGGAATTTTACCCCTATCCCCCAAGGGAGAATACTGTTAACCATGATCAGTTAGACAAAGAAATACTTTAAACTTTGAAACATTTTCATTGTTAATTCCATTGGTTGACCTACAAGTAAATTAATTCTATTTTAAATTTTAAGTTTCGCCATTCTCGCCAAAACTGGGCCTTTAAAATGTAAACAACTATAAAAGTTTGTACTTTCAAGGTTCGTAGCTTGTTACTAAGTGCAACGAAAAAAGCTTCGTTTTGTTGCTTTATTTAGCTATTTCCCCCCCCCCCTTCCACGCTACGATACGCTGATCCCCCCCCCCCCCCACTTCCCCAGGGATGGTACCTTATTAAAATGTTTACTGACACCAGATGTCCAGTTCTACATGGTCTTATCGAGTCGATAAATCTATACATCAATACAAGCGTCCAACTACACAACATATACACATCTATACATACGTCCAACTACACAACAGATATAAGTACACTAAATAGACTTATGTACACATCTATAGATACATCCAACTACACAACAGATGTAAGTACACTAAATAGACTTATGTACACATCTATAGATACATCCAACTACACAACAGATATAAGTACACTAAATAGACTTATGTACACATCTATAGATACATCCAACTACACAACAGATATATGTACACTAAATAGACTTATGTACACATCTATAGATACATCAAACTACACAACAAATATATGTACACTAAATACGTATAACATCTATAGATACATCCAACCACACAACAGATATAAGTACACTAAATAGACTTATGTACACATCTATAGATACATCCAACTACACAACAGATATATGTACACTAAATAGACTTATGTACACATCTATGTCTATATCTACATCAACCGTCCGACAGATATAAGTACACTAAACAGACTTATGTACACATCTATAGATACGTCCAGCTACATAACAGATATAAGTACACCTGCTGATAGACTGATACATTTAAAGTCTGAAGCCAATTTGTCATGTCCAATTCCCAGCAGGGCCCCAACAGACAGCCATTCATTCAGTCCTGATATTGAGGTTGATGTCATTAGGGCTGATCCATTTTTAATAATTGACTGATGAGGATGCTCACGATGAGAATACACACCAAAAAAAAAAAAAAAAAGAAGAAAAAGAAAAAAGAAGTAAAAAAAAACGGAAGGATCTATAAATAGCACACGACTTGATCTTTACTGGATGCAAAAATTAAACGGGTCGAAAAAAAAATTCCATAGGGTCATTAAAACAATGGTTGGTTAGATTTTAATCAAGAAATTGCGCTCTAAATATCAACAGCCAAGATGTAAATATATTTTAATTAAAGACTGTCGTGTGATGATTGTTTTTAAGAACTCCAGGACAATTTCCATCGTCATTGACTTGAAGAAAATAATAAAGTTGTTTACGTTGGTGGGTCCATCTTGTGAATGTAGAACTTGGTTGTTTTTGTTTAGCGAGGGTCTCCACTAGTGATTGTGTGTCTAGGAAGGAGAGTTTAACACCAGTCACTTGAATGTTGACCTAGATCTGATGATTGGGATTATAGAACACCATTTTCTTGGAATTAATGAAACTTTTTACCGCATCTTCAGCAACATTACACGCTTCAAGCGATATTTACAGACACCAAGGACAGTAGTTGACCAGTTAAGGCATGTTCACATCACTGTTAGCTGACCAGTTGAGGCATGTTCACATCACTGTTGTTACTACAGCTTCAACTCATTTTGATTGTTGTTGTCAATTATTTTTACTGGAATGTAAATATGTTTCAAGCAATTACTTTTGTGTTGAGGGTTTCATTAATTTTAAGTTCATATCTCTGTATCTTACAAAGTCCAGTCATTCACGTGTTTTTCTAAACATCGAGAGGTTACCATGACAACCAAGCCGGAGCATTTGACACCACGTGACACCACCCGATACCACGTGATACAATCTGTAAACATCCAGGTCACTAGGCACGTAAACAACGGAGACCTTGGAATCTGGGAGTCGCCGCTAGAGGTCAGTGCCAGCCAACTGCTAAATGCAGGGCAGGTTTCCGTGTGGTGGCGCCACAGCATGACGCCAACCTGACACCGCATCGTGACGACAGCTACCTGCACTTTTCCTGCAGGTTAATGCTCGGTCATGGCACTTTTCATGCAGGGAAATTTGTCTTGCTTTACGGCAAGGTAATCATATGGTCTTTGTTTAACGGCTGGTCGTTGTTTTACTGTAAATTAATGTCCTTTTTACCGTAAAATAATGTTTTTATTTTACTGTAAAGTAATATATCGTTATTTTTTACTGTAAAGTAACGTGTCGTTGTTTTACTGCATGTTGATACAATTGAATCTAACTTTGAATACTTGTTTTTTTTTTTTTTTTTTTTTTTTAAATATTAAAAAAAAGCTTTTATTTTCAATTTAAAACAAGTAGGCCTACATCAACACCAACATATTTTACTTAATTTAAACATCAAATGAAGCCGAAGGATTTAAAAACTTTACATAATGAATATTTACATCATGGCATATTTGTGGTTATACTGGGATTTGATGTTATGTACACAATTCAACGGGATAAACAGTAACAGGAGTAAAGGTAAAATGGAAGTGGGGAGTGGGGATTGGTAAAGCAGTCGTTGAAGGGAGGGGGATGGTTAGGAAGATACTATGGGGCAGTGAAACGTGTAGCGAGTGGGGGAAGCATAATGTTTTGGTTGGTTGAAAGAATGTTAGTTTTATCCGGGTGACGAGGGGGGGGGGGTACCAGAAAGGTTGCTGTGTGAGCGATTAACACTGATTTGAGCGGGAACGGGGTGATGGTGGTGTGTCAGTGTAAGTAAACTGTGTAGAATATATATTTATTTGGTAGGATCGTAGCTTTTTAGTACAATATAACATGAAGAGGTAGAGAAATTTTTAGCTCATGTTTTTCAGTAAATTTTACCCTGTTTTAAGGGTAGCCAAAATTATTTTTTTTTTGTGAATGAGTAATGCAAATTAATATTTGTTAATCAATAGTGACAGATCATATTATTTAATAAAGGTATAGTTTTTAATTTTTTAATTTCATTACATTATAAAATACAGAGATGTATTCTTTTTTTTTATATACAGCATACAAATCTGTTTAAATATCACTAGCAAATAAATAAAATAAATATTCATGATTTAATAACTATTGAGTTTGAATTATTTTTGTTAATTTTATTGATTCATTTTGTGGTTGCCTCCCTTGATTTTATTTTTATAAACTTTGATATATGATGTGTACAAGCTCGTATTTCTGAAAACCCCAAGGTGCAAAATTTTTTACCTCAAACTTAGCCGATAAATACTTTAAGTTAAAACTATTATTTTGAATAGCGCATGTCCTAGTTATACCATACTTATTTACATTTTTAATGAGAAAATGCGAAAAAAATTGTTTGTAGCTTTTAAAAATGTGTTGTCAGTTAAAATGATACAATTTCGCCAGATCTTTGGAAAGTCCGACATGTTGGATAATATTATGGCTACATTTATTTCAAGCTAAAGCCGCTCATCTCAGAAATGCTGTCTGCACTCTGAATACTTGTTGGTGCACCATTTCTCTTTATATACTGTGACTACAGCGATTTATATAAGTTTACCATTGTCATTTTAAAACAGGTAGGCCTGTCATTATTTTCTGGTGGTTTTCGGTTAACTTTTTTTCTGGTTGTTTTGGTAAAACCGTGATATTTTTTGTGGAGGTTTTTGGTAAAACCGTGGTATTTTGTGGAGGGTTTTGGTAAAACATTGGGTTTTTTTCCATGCGTATTTCTCCTAATTGTAATTACACACAACATAGGATCAATATGCTGTTAGGGATAGTGTATTGATTTCAGATTAATTAATCTTAATAGCCTCTGGTTATTACCATAGGCTTTTGTTTCTGATTTGATGAATGTTTTTTATGATGAAAACTATTTGTCGAAACATTTGTAACAGGTGTTGATGAACTAGGAGAGCGTGTATTCACGCGAGTGAGTGTCCATAAAATATCGATTTTATTTTCTTCTTTTTAATGTGAAAATAGACATTTCTTAATGTGATTATAAACGTCTAAATATTTGTGTTACTGCTTTGAACATATAACATATGGTTTCCATAACAAAGTAAAGTTACACCAAACTAGTTACAGTGATCAGTGTTTCTTTCAGGCATCTCTGACAGTGATACAAACACATTTTCGCCCCCATTGTCTGTGTCAACATAGGGTCAGATAATTCAACAAAAAATTAAAAAAATAACCACACACTGACAGGTTGATAATTCAAGTTTGGTTCTTATTGGGGCGTACTTTGAGAAAAAAAAAACAACGAGATTTTACATTCATCGCGAAAATTTGGCATGAGAAAGTACAAATGTATTCTTGCCAGAACGACAAGAATGTCACCAAAACCCAAAGTCAGGAGCCAGAAGTCTCACAAGGTTTGGTGTCCCCTTGAGGCGCTACTGTCAGGAACATTCCAGAAAGAGACGCGTTGTTCCCGAGGAGCTTCCATTTGCTGGGATGTGAGTTTAGAATTTAAAATGTCCAGAGCTAAAAAGTAGATGTGGTGTAGAGAGAAGTGGACAACTCCCTTTATACCAAACTTTCACATCAGTATCTAGTAGCAATGAACGAGAGAGCATCAACAGACTTTGTTTAGAAACATGTGTGACGTCACGGCAATGGGCCTTCCATTGGCATCATCAGACAACACCAGTTTGATGAAATGGTTTCAAGCATTCTTCTAGACATGGATAAAAATGTTTTTTTTTAAATTTAGCATCTTCAAAGCGGGCGTAAAAAATAAAATAAACTTAAGCCTGAGAATTTCAGATGTTTAATATTTTAAGAATTAATGTTATAAAATTTGCAAATGCAGAAAACTTGAAATATTATATCTTTGATTCTTAAAATATTAAATTTCTGAAATTTTATCTGGATTAAGTTTATTTTATTTTCATCAAGCCTAAGTTTTAGCCTTGAGATTTCACTTTCGTTAGATAACCTTTGATGTTTGTACAGAAACTCTGTGATAAATCTTCTGGTAACCCCACTAAGTAGTGATTTGTCCTCAAAACTTTGCCGATACAATTTTTAAATAAAATTATACTTTAAAAAAAAAACACATGACCTAGTTATGGAACGGTTATTTATATTTTAGTAAATAAAAAAAAAACCACACATTGTTTAGTTACACAAAATACTAAAAACATCAAATATATTCAGTCTCTAGCTGATGAGACGTCGCAGGCTAGTTAGCCTCTAGTAGCGAGAAGATGTTGATGTAAAACCAGAAAATATGTCCGAGTCATTATTTTTGCTCATTGTATGTCTGAGCAACTACACTAGTAATATAAACAGTGTTTCTTCCAGACTTTTTTCTCCGGGAAGGGGGGGGGGGGCACTTGAAATTTTCGGGGGGGGGGGGGTGGTAGACTTTCTTCGGGGGGCGGACACTGTTAAAAGTATATATTTTCTATATAAATTATATAAATTTCATTTCGTTCTGGGGGGGGGGCGGTAAAAAATTTCGGGGGAGGGGGGGGCTTGCCCCCTCCCTCCCCGAAGAGATGCCTGGAAGAAACTCTGAATATAAACAACAGATATAGTAAAAATGCCCCAAATATAGGCCTAAAAGAACATTTAATAGTTCCATTTCGAGGCTGCCACTTAAAGTTAGTTCAATTCGAGGCTGCCACTAAAACTTAGATCCAGATCGAGACTATGCTAGCCAAACACTCGTCACTACTACAAAACACGGACGTTACATCCGGGTCAATGTATTCTACAACTAATTCATCCAAATCTAAAATTGCAGACCTTCCACCCACGTCCTGTCGAGTCGATAAACTCTCCCTACACGTGAGCCATAGCTATTGGATGACTTCTGACCTCCGCGTACATTACTTCCGTATTCGTCATGCACGAGTGTGTCAGATTTAGTATACATGTCCGCTAACCCTGACCTTGACACTTGGACGTAATATTCCACCCATTTTGACGTAAATACATTTTTAATTCATCAAACCCGAAGCCTCGTTCTGACACACTCTGTCAGTGATACGGAAAACTGCACAATTTCAATTGTGAGAAACTAATATGCAGCGATTGTCTAAGAAGTAAAGCCCTGAAGTTGAAAAAACCCGACTAAATAATAAATTTCCAATTGTGTCGAAATACGACATAGCTGAACACAAGGCACCTGACTTAGTGATGTAACTGCCCTAATAAATGTACGTATTTTCTATGCTTATGCATAGAAGTGAGGCGTCAACTCCCCCACCCACCCCCAACACTGAAGTGAGGCGTCAACTCCCCCACCCACCCCCAACACTGAAGTGTGGCGTCAACTCCCCCACCCACCCCCAACACTGAAGTGTGGCGTCAACTCCCCCACCCACCCCCAACACTGAAGTGAGGCGTCAACTCCCCCATCCACCCCCAACACAGAAGTGAGGCGTCCTCTCCCCCATCCACCCCCAACACAGAAGTGGAGTAGAAAATTCCCTCCTACCGCCAACACGTCAGATGCACATCAAACGCTACCCCCGCCCCCACCCCCAACACAAAAGTAATGCATCAACCGCCCACCCCTACCCCCAACACAAAATTCGTGCATCGAACACATCCCACCCACAACCCCAACACAAACGTAATGCATCGAACTTATGTATTCCCCACAACATAACACACATACACACAGATTGAAAAGGTTTCTGTTGCAATGTTCTCCACTTCGCCAAAGACGGTCAGACTCAAATGGTTTCGAAAGTCGTATATTTTATCCTACAATCAAATCAAGGTACATAAATTATCATTCCGTGGAAACAAAATGTATTAGAAATGTATTTTTTGTCTGCCCAGAATCTAAGAGCATACGTTAGCAGACACCAGCACTCTAGCAGATTCTAGCAGACTCTAGCAGACTCTAGCAGACACTAACAGACTCTAGCAGACTCTAGCAGACTCTAGCAGACTCTAGCAGACTCTATCAGCCCCAACAAAACGTTGACCCCTCCTAAAGTATTCCCGTCTGTTGTCTCGTGGGTACCATTCAAGTACTTGTCTAACTGTGATGACCTTTTCTTTTAGTTTTCTCCGGAGGGGCATTCGAAACCGGTTTCTTTCAAACGAAATACAAAAAAATGAAATAAACAAAAACAAACTTTAAATAGAAAATAGGGCCTATTTACTTTTTTTTAAACAGAATCCCCCCCTCCCCAACTCCGAACGTTTTAAGTGCCCCTTGCCGGGAAAAATAGATTAGAGAATGTTTGAAACTTTTTTTTTGGGGGGGGGGGGGAGTGAGGGGGGAGAGGTCTTTTGACTTGCTCCGGGTGGGGGAGGAGGGACAGTGACTCCCACCCACCTGCTTCCATCCTGCCCATCTTGTGCTGCTGATCTCTCGCAGTGGTCCACAGGCTCTACATCTTGTTGAGGTACAGCTGCATCATTGTAGAGATGTTAACAACGTACAACACGTTGGTATACAAAAATAAAGTGAGAACCTCGTAATTTTTAAAATAAAGTCATTTGAGTGCGACCCTGAACAATATGAGAACCTTCTCTATTTCAAGGTTTTCAGCCTCACACCCGAGACTGGGGGGGGGGGGGGGGGGAGAAGGAGGGGAGGGACAGCTGCACGCTGTACTTTCCGGGAGTGTGAAAAACGTGATCAATTGATGGCAGCCAGTCGAAAATTTGGTGCCAGTGGAGCGCTGGCATCCTAGGGGAGATCACAGGTGTGCTTCTAGTACTCGGCATTTCCATATATATATATATATATATATATATATATATATATATATATATATATATATATATATATATATATATATATATATATATATAATGGTGTGGGTATGAGTGTCTGTGTGCGTAAGTAGTGTATCCATTCCTTCACTACGGTGTATATATTGAAAAATTAATTAGTTTTTCGCGGAAGAACAAAGCAGAACTAGACAGAAGAGAAAACAGCAAACATTGAAACAAGTGCCCGTTGTAAAGCTAAAAATAGAAAGTAATGGTTTAAAGAAGAGAACAACAGTATAGTACAGTGGTGAACTGTGCTAAATAAAACGAAACAAAGCAAAAAAGAAAAACGAAATAAAGCACAATATAACAACACGGCCAAAACAGAGATACTATTCCTAAGTCCACAAACGGTAGCTCTGGTCGGTAAAGTACATGTACCATCATCTTTAACGTCTTGTTTTATGTAGCAACACTTTCATGTTTTTATTTTACATCGTTATTGACAACATCCCTGCTTGTCTGATGTCAATTTTTATCGTCGTCCATTGTATGGGTAGGGGGGGGGGGTGGGGGGTTGGGGCGGGGGGATATATGAGAAGGGATGGGGGAGACGAAAGGTTCCATTGTCTTCTAGTCGGAGACACAGGAGATAATTAAACGATAGCACGTTGTTTAATTAACGGTCAAAGGTGCGATAATGTGAAGGTAATTTAAGAAGTTTTTAATGAGAGAGTTTGTCTAATGATGAAGAGGGGTGGTGAAGGGGGATAGCCGGATAACATTGGTAAACAAACTTGTTTACTTTTAGCGTGATTGGTTCAATCATTGGGTGATCGAAACGTTGGAGAGGCGAGGTATGATTGTTGATGTACCAGGTGGTGTTGGGTTGTTGCTGTGAAGGTCAGGGCTCTATAGCCTGTAGGTCGCATTTAAATACTGTATTTGAAATGGTGGTCAACAGGGTAGTTAAAGTAGAGTTTACCTGTTATGTGGTGATGGTGTGGGGTGATGTTATGGCAGTCAGTCAACAGGGTAGATGAAGTAGAGTTTACCTGTTATGTGATGATGGTGTGTTGTGATGTTGAAGTAGAGTTACATGTAGTTTCGCACCGTACTCACAGACCCTCTTCAGAAATTCTCCCACCCCTAGCTCTGCAACATTTCAAACGATGGTTACGTCAACACTCGCAAACATCGACCTGATCAAATTTGAAGGCGTTTTTTTTTTCTAATTTGAACTAAAAAAGAACCCATTAAATGAGCACCAAAACATCGTAACTTAATTCTAGACTGCGACAAACTGGGGACTGCACTTTATGAGGAGATTTTGAAAATCCATACTTCAAGAGAAATAAATAACCATATTTACAGCAATTTTAAACCACTGAAATAGTAATGACTTCGTATTTTGTTGCACATGTAGTGACCAACAACCGAAAAGTAACATTTGTGTTTTTATTCAAGCATAAAACGTATTTTGTTCATGGGTACTGACATCAAATACATCAAACAATACTGGACAACACAACAACAACATTATATGATCAAATAATTACACCCGCACCTTGATTTAAAACTTTATTGCTGACATTTTGATTACTGAACTTAGGTAAATCTTGACAACTACATGATCAATTATGACAAGTATAGGATAGGCCAAGTGGCCAAGCTGGCCAATATTTGCATGTATTGTGACAAGTAGAGGATAAGGCGAGTGGCCAAGTTGGCCAAAGCTTGTATGTATTGTGACGAGCATAGGATAAGGCAAGTGGCCAAGTAGCTCAGTGCTTGTTGGCCCACATGAGCTCGCGAACCCTCTAAAAAATTGTAGTTTGGTAAAAGTCGCCAGTGGTTCATTAACAAATCTGAAATAATTTGTCTGAACCCCGCCCCCTAGTCCCGCCCTAGGGATCAATTAAACTAAGACATTATCCGTTTTTCCACATTTGTATTCATTTTTAAACTGTCCCATTAAGGAAGTTCAAGAAATCGGTTAATTAGTTTTTAATGACGCCGTGACATCGAGAAACCAAAATGGAAATGTTTTGACGTGGTGGTGATTCACTGAAGCAACAACACAATAAACAAATCATTGTTTTCATCCGGGTCTAATTAGTGGAGTTACCCTGCCCTTTGTTCCTGGCGATTTTCCATGACCTGGTAGTTTTAGTATATGACCCTCGATATGGCAGATGAAGTAGAGCTATCCTACTATTTCAAGTGACCTTTTTTTCTGTACACCAAACAAAAAAATAACAACAACAATACCTACCAAAACCTGGTGTTCAAAAGAACAGATAAAGTAGTGTTCACCTGTTTTTGTGACCTGAACAAACAGACATTGTGGTCAGCACTATGTCCATCCACATTTCCTTCCCTCCCGTGAATCAGGTACTATTTACTTTTTCTCTGACCTCTACCAAAACATAGATGTGTCAGCACCGACCAGCACTATCCCCACTTCAGGAACCTACAAGAGATGGGTGGGCTGAGTGACGTCATGCAGCCCAGGTACCAATTAGAGCTGACTAGACTCACCGACGTCAGGTAGCCAAGTAAGTCTTGCGGACCAGAGCCCACACCAAACTTAGGTGACTCATGTGGACCTTGTGGACCCTGCGGACCAGAGCTCACCAAACGTGAATGCGAGGCATCAGTAGGCGGCGATGTAAACACTCACCAATACAACACTTTTTTCCCGGACTGATTTCCCTTTGTAAATTCTCCAAGTTCCCCACGTGTAAATTCTCAAAATATCCCACATGGTAATGGCCAACATGTTCTCAGCATTAGATGGCGATGGCCGATGATTATGGCCAAAGATAAATGTACACGCCACACACCAACATTACCCAATGCACGCAAGCACACACTAGTTTTGGCCTATGGAAAATTACAGAAGATTTCTCTTTAAAACAGAGGCGTAGCGACCCTTCCCGGCGCCCGGGGACAAACTTTTCGAATTGCACCTCCCCTCAAACTTTCAATTTGCACCCCTCTCAACCTTTCAATTTATTTTTCCAACACATTTTGGCGCCCCCTAAGGTCGACGCCCGGGGACATATGTAACCCCCCCCCCCCCCCGCCCCCTCCTCGCTACGCTACTGCTTTAAACGATTGTCTTTCCAGCGCTCCTTGAAGTGAAAACAAATTCCAGAACGAGACAACTCAAAAACAAGAAGATTTGTTGTATCTGAAGGAAAATAATCACAAAATTACTTCCCTTTCTGTGCATGTTTCGAGTTTCTTCCCTTGTGAATTATTATTTTTGGCCAGGATGAAATATGTTTTTACTCCTCGGATTTGGGATACACTTTAGTCCGAACTTTTTATTTCGCCTTTTTCAGCTCTTGCACATTATTATTTTTCAGATGGTAAAAAATTATTTCAAAGACAGAAAGTGTCATGAGAAAAATCAAATTTCAACAAAACTGATTTCTGACTAAAAATATTCAAATTTCAAGATATTTTTGTTTTCCAAGAAATCGAAAATTCCTGAAAAAATATTTCCTGACTTTAGAATACTTGACGCCAATCTTTTAAACAAGTCAAATTTTAAAACTCAACAAGATTTTTTAAACTCACAATTCTTTATACACTTTTCAAACGTTTTACCCTAAAATATGTAATGCCCTCACACTTCTCACACATTCTAGTCTAAACAAAAACATTTTAAAATATATAATTTAACGTAATACTTTTTACTCCCCTACCCCCTCCTTTATGCTTTGTCTCACACAGGCACACTAGTCCTCCCCCCCTTCCCCCGCCCATTTCAGAAAGAGTGTGATACCATTTATGGACGACCCCTAAGTTTAGTGTATTAAAAAAAATTGCTTCCGGGTAATTTGTCATCACCATTCAGCAACTCAATGTAAAATACAGAGATCATCATATGTCTTCCTCCACTTTCAGCACTTTCCCCTGAACAATATCCAGTCCATGTTTTAAAGATGATCCAGTCCATGTTTTTGTCTTACTTGTACAGCTTCGTTAAGCCAGCATTACAGTTTCATGTTCTCCAAGGACGCTGACTGCCGGGCTTCGGTTGGGTAGCCGCGTTAACGGAAAATCAAAAACTTGAAACCCAAGGTTGCTCGTTAAAAAACTGCGTACTTATAACGAAACAAAGACTTTTTCATCCAAGATTTGTTTCGTTGTGCTGCTCGACGCAAAGAGAAACAAAGAAGCCAGGGTGGGGGAAAATATCCTAGAAATTAGCAAATTGTGATTGTTCTTGCTGTGACCTTGTGTGAGTCTGCAGAAAGGTGGAGCCACGCGCGTCGAGAGTAGACAGTGGGCGAGACAGGAATAGACAAACTGAATGGCACATCGTTAGTGAGGCGGTCTCCATACCCGAAGCTTTCGTTAATTTCTAGGCAGAAATTTAAGACGCGGAATTAACACAATAGCGCCACGAAAATAATTGAACTGAAAACAGCACCCACATTCACACACACACACACACATACATACACATACACATACACACACACATACATACACATACACACACACACACACATATATATATATATATATATATATATATATATATATATATATATATATATATATATATATATATATATATATATATATACAAACAACACAAACAAACTGTTAAAATTAATATTCCTCAGGTGTTTTTTTTTCACTCTCAAAATAATTAAGCATTAAAAAACTAACAAACAAAAAGAAGAAGAAAAGAAGAAAAAGGGGACAGAATCACACAATAGATCCTTGAACTAAGACCGAATTATACAAAAGGGGAAGTAATCTACTTCTAGCCAACATTTTAAAACCACCATATCCCAAACATTTATTGCAAATAGCATAATACTATGTGAACTATGTAACAAAGTTGGTAACTAAAATTATTGGTATTTATCACAAGAGTTGTACTAGTTTTACGTTTTTTTTTCTTCTTACAATGAAATAATAATTTTAAAAAATTAATAGATTTACAATGTTATGTGATATAACAGAATTTAAGTCCAGGAATAATGTTTGTAACAATGTAACGCCTTCCGTTATATTTTACACTATAGGCTTCTTTTTATCACTTTGTAACATTGTTTTCGGAAATACAAAAAAGTGACTACAATTAACATTGGAACATTTCTGGCGCGTGGGAAAATATTCACAAGCTACGCAAGCAAGCGTTCACAAAAATTTTATGGACTTAAAAATTGATATCTGAAAGATTTAGACTATTCTTTTTTTTTAGGTTTACATTTGTCATTTGACTGCTAGTTAACCCATCTTTAACTCCACTAGATTTTGACGAAAACCGCAAATTTCATTTCTGAATTTTGAATGAGATGAACTAGTACATTGCCTGTCGATTTCTGATGTTGGTCATTATTTGTGTCACGTGGTCGACGAGCTATCTGTTGTCACCAGGTTCTGTAAGCCCCTTTAAAGTTTGAAAAAAGTTTTCCGGCTGGTTCCCTCTGAGACACGTTGATCAAACCGGCAACAAGCGGACGAGTTAGCTGACATATCATGGAATCCCGAAGGTGGAAGACAAATGGGGGGCCCAAAAACACCTGCTGGGGATAAATAAAAATAACATGAGAATTTTCGGAAAGAGTTGAGAAAAAAATATCAACGTACAGACAAGTATGGAAGAATGTTCTAGATGGCTTATAATCCTATGGGAGTTTTTAAAAAGCCAAGGAGATAATATCCTCTTGGGCACCCCTTCGTCACGTACCTCTCGGGTCACTACCCCGCCCCCTCCCTACATCAGTTACTGTCATGTTAATTACCGACCACCCCTCCCAATATATTAATTACAGACTATTCTCCACTCCCAACCCCTTGAAGGCTATGTTAATACTAACTTAATAACCACCCACACTGTCAACTATATTAACCCCAAACTGTGCCAAATATGGCCAACGTTAATTACTGACCATATTCCTAAATATGTTAATTAATTAATACCTGGCGGCAACTTGGGATATAGAAATGATTTTTAATCAATTTTTAATTACTTAAACTTTTAAAAATAGAATAGCAGAATCTCGTAGAAAAAAAAATGGCACAAACAAGTGACATGCAAACAATATGTGTATAATGGTGCGGAACATTAGTCCTTCTATAAATTCATATGCAATTTTTCAGAAATCGGAAATCGCGTAAAGTAATACTTCCACTAACCGGAAATTAGTCACAATTTGAATGATAACAGAGAATTAGATCTTTTACCGATATATGAAATTGCATCTATCTATCAGAAACAGTACTCAAGTTATAGGCTTTTGAAAACCCGGAAAAAGAATAAATTTCACTTACGACTTACGGTTACCGGAAATTGCGAAAAGTCGATACAGAACTACAAATTTGATATAATATTTATACTTATATATGAAATTTCATCAACCAAGCTGTAAAGATACTCAAGGTATCGTGTTCACAGACATGCATACACACATACATACATTCACACTTCACACACACACATACAAACATACGGACAGTTTTTACGACTCGATTACGCGTAAAACGTCTAAATTTTGTTAAACTGGATTTTGAACTTTCGCCCGATTAAAATAAGTCCCCTATACTCCGTATATGATGAAGTACTGAAGCGTAAAACAGTGAAAACTCAGTATACGAGAAAGTAAAAATGTAGCTAGTGATAGGATCATAGGAAGTAAACCTATAGAGTCCTTGCAAACACGTGACCTAAATCACGTGATACCTACGCCCGCCGCCACAGTGGTGTACATCAGACGTAAACACAATCAGCTGTTCGCCAGCGCTGGACGTGTTCACCGTATGTAAAGAATCGCGACCGCGGAAAAGGAAAAATACGTTAAAAAACTTGAACTCTTAGGAATTGAAGATCCTTATACAGTTATTGACAGTTTCGTGGATAATATAAATATGTGGCCGAAATTTCTAAATAAAAATACTGTTAGTAATACCGTTTGCGTTTAGAGTTTAAGTAGACGAATCTGATCAAATGCATTAATATATTAGAGGTTATCTACTGTAGCAAACGTGAGACCACTTAACTCCTACAAAACCCACACTACAACGGCTAATATAATCCATGGAATAACCAATCTGGGTAGCATGTTATACAATTTAAGACCCTTATAATCCAGCAGGGAAGTGATCAGACACATTAATACTGACGTTCAACCCTCACGATGGCTGCCCCCACCTGTATCTAGCCCACAATAAAACCAAAGAGGAGTCTGCCCTGCCCTCCCCTGAAAATGTCTCACCTCCGTGATACCCAGCCCCACAGAGATAGTATTTCTTATATAATTTTGACCCTCAGGGCCCAGCAGGGAGAACAAAAGGGAAAGTCCCACTGCTCTCCCCTCAACGCTTCTCACCTCGGTGTCATGTTATGTCATTTATAGCACACACGGCTTATCAGGGGAAAGCATTAAGGCATTAAGAATCTTAACTCTGGACAGCTACACACTAGTATACTAGCTACACACTAGGTGCCTACTGTAAACTACTAGACTGTAGGCCCTATGTAGACCTGCAATTGTATCAATTGTAGACTGGGTCCATTGTTATTATTCTAAACCATCTCACTTATAATGTTTCTAGCTTGATTTGTTTCTTTTATAAACAGTGGATTTAAAAAAAAAATTAGCCTAATCATTAACCAAATAATAATAATGTGGTTATTTGTTGTTGGCTGGTATGATCTAGATTGTACTACTAGGCTACAAAAACTTAGTAGACCAATTACTAGATATGAATTTGAATTTAATTAAACTCAGTCCAGTATCAGATACATATTGCTGTAAAAAGACAACAAAGTAGTTAGGCCTTAGTAATTTATTAAAGCCTTCTACTACAATAATATCAACTACATGCTTGTATAAAGTTTTTACAATTTAATTTAAGTAGCAGATTCTAGATCTAAGTCTAGTCATATAATCTATTTCAATTTCAGAAAATTTCGTTTGCTAAAAAAATGATTAGATAATACTAATAGAGCGAGATTTTAGATCTTAGAGACAATTAAATGCTTTATTAGGCCTATTAGTATTATGACTACTTTTGATTTATTATGGGTGTATTTTGAATCGAATGTAGATCTAAAGTAATTAAATTTAAGTAAAGAAGTAGATTCTAGATTCTATGTCTACCCAGCGGAGCCAGGTATTAGGCCTACTATTAGATCTTATTATTCTTATTAGCCTATTACTTTTGACTTTGTCTTTTACTATATATTAGTATTTGTGAAGGTCGAGCATATTTGTTTTATTAATTATTAATAGTTATCTTTTATAATTAAAATGAAGTTTATTATTTTACTGTCCTTACCTGAAACAAAGTATCGAGAACTGCATTTGATCAGATTCGGCTACTTTAACTCTAAACGCAAACAGTATTACTAACAGTATTTTTATTTAGAAATTTTGTCCACATTATTTATACGAAACTGTCAATAACAGTATAAGGATCTTCAATTCCTAAGAGTTCAAGTTTTTTAACGTATTTTTCCTTTTCCGCGGGTGCGGTTCTTTACATACAGTGAACGCGTCCAGCGCTGGTGAACACGTCCAGCGCTGGCGAACAGCTGATTGTGTTTACGTCTGATGTACACCACTGTGGCGGCGGGCGTAGGTATCACGAACGGACGTGACGTCATATGAAAGGACTCTATGGGTATCAATAGTATCATGAATAATCTTAGTATCATTCTAGTCAAGTTTGCGATTTCGGAACTTGCCAAATATAATTTTTTAAAAATAATTACACTCCGATTAACTACGTAGTTACATAGATAAGTATACTTAACATATTTATTCAGCTAAATTAATATATATTATTGGCTTTTATAAAAATAAAATAATTCAGCCATACACGCTATAACCATATTTTTCTGCTAGACCTATAATTTAATGCAACATCGTTCACATTTCTTTACACTCAGGCAAATCTGGCCAAGTTTCTAGAACAACATTCCACTTCCGTTTTGTCGGCGTTTTGCATGTGCTAGGCAACTGAAATAAGCGACTGAATTCGTATTATTTTCAATTCTTATTAAAATGGCAGCCATAAAATCATTGAATCCTAAAGCAGAGGTAGCACGAGCTGCTCAGGCTCTTGCTGTTAACATCAGTGCGGCTAAAGGCCTTCAGGAGGTTTTAAGGACTAATTTAGGGCCGAAAGGAACCATGAAAATGTGTGTTGAATTTTTTTTCCATTACCCAAAATTTTAGCCGTACTGGCGTGTCATGAGTCATTCACTCATTATTGACTACTAAGTTTAAAATTATAATTAGATTCTAGATCTACAACTCTGTAGTCCTAGTCATATTTTTCTCGATACTACTGAGCTAAAGGGTTTAGTAGTTGAAGTAGAGTTCCTTTACTTCCATAACAAATAACATGATCATCATTTGCCTTGGGGCAGTTAACTGAAGTTTTTGTTTCTCATTTTCTGTGCTCTCACAAGGAATGGGTAGCCTTTCTCAAAACAATAACATGATGCTGAGCAGCACTATTGCCTAATCTTATTCCTTAACCAAACTTTCAGTTTAAATTCCTCACGGGGATAATTGAATACACTTGTCTCACTAATTTCTGCGAATATGGTAACGCTTATAAATTTTACAATTAGGGCGAGGGCCTATAGAAATTCAAAGAATGTAATGGGTTACCTTCAGTTATTAGCCTGAAATATGCAACTTCATTTTGTTTGTTTTTAAATTAAAATAGGCATATAGATCTGGATTTAGGTTTCATCGATGTTCCCTGATCAACTCTAACTATCTAAACAATTGTTATGGAAAAGTGAACACCAACTCTCATTGGAGACATTGACTCACTACTTGTTTTCACAATTATTTCTATAAAAAAAAAAAATTAATTTATTGAGAAGTTTAAAAACAGTTTGCATCCTCTCATTTAGCCAAATTAATTCTTTTAGGGTAAAGGAGGGCGTTAAGAGCCACACTTTTTAGCACCTGTACATTTTTACAGATTTCTACTAAGCTAAGAATTTTTTAGTATTGAAAATATGGCAAATTTATTCTAACATATCTTACACAATATAAAAATAATAACAAAGTCTATTAAATATACTTTAAATGGGTTTAATTGAACATTTATTGTCATACCCCCAAAATCAGCATTTGGGGTGAAAGGAGCCGGGCAGTGGGGCAATAAGTATTATCTCCTAGTTTAGACTAACTCCGCAATAAAAATAATTAATTTCTAACCCAAAAATAGTTAATGCTGTGTACACACACTTTAACTGATACTAGCTATCACTAGGCCCCAATGGGCCCAGTCTACAATTGATACAATTGCAGGTGTACATAGGGCCTAAAGTCTAGTAGTTTACAGTAGGCACATTAGTATGCCTAGTGTGTAGCTAGTATACTAGTGTGTAGCTGTCCAGAGTTAACATTCTTGTATGTAAAAAGGGGTGGTACTAACTAATCTGCCTTAATGCTTTCCCCTGATAAGCCATGTGTGCTATACATTACATAACATGACATGGAGGTCAGAAATGTTGAGGGGAGAGCAGTTGTACTGGTTTCCCCTTTGTTCTCCTTGCTGGACCCTGAGGGCCATAAATTACATAAGGAGATGCTATCTCTGGTTGGCTGAGATGTAAGAACTAAGTCCATGCTACCTACAAAGAGATAAGTTTTATGGTGGGTTAGATACAGGTGGGGGCTGGGTATCATGGGGGTGAGAAATTGTGAGGGGAGAGCAGTGGTACTGGTTTCCCCTTTTTTCTCCTTGCTGGACCCTGAGGGCCATACATTACATAAGGATATGCTATCTCTGGTTGGCTGAGATCTAAGAACTTAGTCCATGTTACCTACAAAGAGATGAAGTTTTATGGTGGGTTAGATACAGGTGGGGTCTGGCTATCATGGAGGTGAGAAATTGTGAGGGGGGAGCAGTGGTACTGATTCCTCTTTGGTCTCCACCCTGCTTGACCATGAAGGTCATATATTACATAACATGCCACCCCAGATTGTCTGAGATCTGTAACTGTAATCCATGTTACCTACAAAGAGATGAAGTTAAATGGTGGGCCAGAAACTGGCGGGGGGCTGGGTATCATTGGGGTAAGAAATTTTAAGGGGGGAGCAGTGGTATTAATGTGTCTGTTTACTTCCCTGCTGGACCATGAGGGTCATAAATTACATAACATACCACCCCAGATTGACTGAGACCTAAGAACATTTATTCCTGTTACCTACAAAGAGATTTGAAGTTTTATGGTTGGTTAGAAACAGGTGGGGGCTGAGTCGGCTGTATTGCCCCTTAGGGGTAATAAGTACAAGTACCATTTTAAAAATTACATTGCTAACATCAGATGGCTGAATTTTTACTTTTTAGCAGGTTAGAATTGTATTTCTATCATTTAGACACAAGTCTGTTTAACAATTAATACATTTTGTGTTAACTATTCCTATACCAGTGTCATATTCAGTGGTCTAATAAATGAGAAACTCGCACATAGGGTTTCAAGAGCCACATAACAGTATCTGTTATAACTTTTCTAAACAGGCAAGCTAGTGAACAAAATTAATGTATTCATGAAGATTTAGTTATTATCTAACAAATAAAACCATTATGGTAATGATCAGTCAAGTTTTACTCTGATAATGATAAAAACTTTATAGCATGGTAAAATGGGACAAATGTCGGCCATTTTGTTTTGGCACCAATAATCACTGTGCAAAAAAAATTCACCAAAATAAAACTATTCTAGCCATAGCTATAAAAATAATGTTAAAATGTACAACAACCAATGCTCTAATACAGGAACAAAGAATGGGCTTGAAAAACTTATTTGGTTTATTACAAAGTGAAGTTTCCCAAGATATGTCTCTTTGGAAAAAAAGTTCACAAAATGGTTTTATTGAGATGAGAAATTTTAGGGAAAGAGCAGTGGGATTAAATCCTGTCTCATCCTTTCCCTATTGGACCAAGTGGGTCATAAGTTACATAAAATGAATCCTCTGCTTCTCTGTTATCAAAGAACAGCAGTGGTTGTTACCTCAGAAGTAGATTAGCAGTGTTATTGGGGGTTTTGTGGGGGTGGGGTGTTGATTGGGGCTTAATACCACACGGCTCTTAACGCCCTCCTTTACCCATTGAAAATAGTTAGGGACACATAAACTTGAAAGGGTGGCTTAGAGATAGTACTTTTGTTCTTCTTCTTCTTCGTTCTTAATTAAGGATACTGATACATGTCAACTGGTTATGCGCCATTGAGGTCATTGACTACGATTTCAGCCTGCTTTTCTTTTTGGATTTGCTTCCATAGCCTTTGTCCAACCAAGAACAAACTACAAGGCAGCAGTTGTTTGATTTTGGAGTTGTCTCTCCTAGAAGAGTGGCTGTCCTGAGCTAACGAGCCTCATCTGCCCGAGGGTTCAAACTTGAGATCTTTTGGTTTAACAACAATGAGCTTTACTGACTCGACCACGCCGACCCGTACTTTTGTTAATGAGGAACCTTTCATGCAAAATCTATGCCTATAGACTATTTCTTAGTTAAAAACAAAAAAGTAGACCTAGTAATCTTAGATGAACGGAAGATAATGCATTTTTTTCTAGTCTCACATTAAATTTTAGGACCACTACAGTTATTCATCAAGGCTTTCATTCTTTTACATGTATCAAAGTGAGGACACCTCCTCATGGACATCAAAGTGAAACTAGACTCTCAAACCTCTTTTGTTATTTGCCAACAGATATTGATACCCTCATAGTAATGACCCCGAAATAAAAACTGAAGCTCTTGTCTTAAGTTTTCAGTATCTGATCTGTGGTTTAGCTCTATTAGTAATGCTGATATTAGGGTTGCTGAAGATATTACTTTCAGGGTTCAAGTATAATTTAATTCTTGCGTTTATTGTGAACAAGTGTTATTATGAAGGTCTACATTAAGCTTTTTACAATCTATTTTTAGGCTGGTATCTGGAGCTGGTGATATCAAGCTGACTAAGGATGGAAATGTTCTTCTCCATGAGATGGTTTGTTGTGATATTCAAAACTAGGCATTTTAAATTGACTTAAGAGTTGATAAACAGCTAGCTGCATGCATTTTTTATTCTTCTCATTTTAAAGAGATGATTAAAGGTCATCATCATTATAATAGGACTTTTTGCAAAAGTCAAAATTGTAAAGAAAAATTAAGCCTGCTGCATAATTTATATCCTTTTTAATTCAATTGAATTTAAGTAAAACCCGAACGTACTTTTAAAATTTAGAATAGGTTTTTAATTAATTTTAGATATTACTTGTAGGGCTTATCTATATTACTATGTTTCATATGGTTATTTAGTTAAAATGGTTTCCTGTTAATATTTATTCTTTTCTTATAGCAAATCCAAAACCCTACTGCCTCACTTATTGCTCGTGTTGCAACTGCTCAAGATGATATTACAGGAGATGGCACCACATCAAATGTTCTCATTATTGGGGAACTTTTGAAACAAGCTGACTTGTATATTGGTGAGGTAAGTGAAGGACAAGGTACAGTCTATTTGTATTAAAACTATTTAAAAAAAGTTTGAGCTGCTTTTGAATTTTAGCTTATCAGCATTGCTACTATTGATTTTTTGTTTTGTTGATATTGTTTTTAAAAACTACCTTTTCATTATTGTTAGGGTCTTCATCCACGTTTGATCACAGAGGGCTTTGAAATTGCTCGCAACAAGGCTTTAGAAGTCCTAGAACAAATTAAAATCAAGAGAGAAATTGACAGGGACACCCTGATCCAAGTCTGTAGGACCTCCCTACGCACCAAAGTTTATCAAGAGCTAGCTGATCTGTTAACTGAGGTATTCAAGAAACCAAACATTTGAGTTCATCATGTTTAATGATACTTTGCTTTAGTTGGACGTACAATCTCAATTACTTACATTTCAGCATGTTGTGGATGCAGTGCTTGCTATTAAACAGCCAAATGGGTTAATTGATTTGCACATGGTTGAGACCATAGAAATGAGACACAAGACTGATATGGACTCAGTGTAAGAAAATCAGTCTTTTTGTTTTAACAAGTAGTTTAAGTGCTAGCTTTCAACTGTAGATCTTCATTTTGTTCACTTTCAGACTTGTGCGTGGCATGGTACTAGACCATGGTGCCAGACATCCTGACATGAAGAAAAACATTGAAAATGTTTACATTCTGACATGCAACGTTTCACTTGAGTATGAGAAGACGTAAGTAGTTTTATTTTTGGTTGTCCTTCATTTTAATTATTAGATTGCTTATTTACACCTAATGTTTAAAAAAAATATTTTTCAGTGAGGTGAATTCTGGATTCTTCTACAAAAGTGCTCAGGAAAGAGAAAAACTAGTTGCAGCAGAGCGTGAGTTTATTAATGACAGGGTGAAGAAAATTATTGAGATGAAAAAGAAAGTGTGTGATGGTACAAAAAATAACTTCCTGGTCATTAATCAGAAGGTAAGTGTGTGCTGGAACCTGGATAATCTAATATTGTATTGAATGCTCATGTATGAGTTGTTTGTTACTCTTTTACCCTGTAGTTTAAAAGTAACTTGTTTGTTTAGGGCATTGATCCAATGTCATTGGATTTGTTGGCTAAGGAAGGAATTGTTGCTTTAAGACGGGCTAAACGAAGGAACATGGAGCGGTAAGTTTTCATTTTTAAAGTCTATTTTAAACAAAAGTAAGTTGTTTATATGTCTTTGTTCTGATAAATATGATTTTTTTCCCAGAGTTGTTCTTGCATGTGGTGGTATGGCAGTGAACTCTGTCGATGATCTGGTGCCTGAGTCCCTTGGCTGGGCGGGCCATGTTTACGAACAAGTCCTGGTCAGTATCATGTGTCCTGTTTAAAACCATCTAGTTTTGTTGTATAAACAAACCTAAGAAAATCTTAATTTAAAATAATTTTTTTGTTACAGATGCTTATTCATATTTAAATTTTAAATGATACTTGCGTATATTTGCTTTTCAGTATTATTTTAGTTAATGAGAATTTCAAATCAAAGGGTATTCCTTTTTTTAGTTAAATTATAATCATACTGGAAACCGCTTTTTTGTTAGCTGAATATATTAGCTTCTTAAAATGCAGCTTGACAAATCTGCATTACTTTTCTATATGAACTTTTATACTGTTGACTGTAGGGTGAAGATAAATTCACATACATTGAAGACTGCAAGGATCCTCATTCAGTTACAGTTGTTATTAAAGGACCCAATGCTCACACTATTACCCAGATTAAAGATGCTATCAGGGATGGTTTGAGGGCTGTTAAGAATGCTATTGATGACAGTAAGTAATTTTTTATAAGACGTTTTTTTTCACCACTGTGTCACTCAACCGCTTTCAATTTCCTGCTTCATTTTAGCATAAGTATTTCCAAACCATTTACTGTTAGGACATTCCAATATTTTCACTTTCTAGTCTGAACAAACCAACAGCTACTTTTTTGAAACGTGTTCAAAATTCAGTCAGGAAAATTGTGACAGTTGTGTCAAATTATTTACAAATATTAAAACATTATTAAACAAAAAAAAAAAACATCCAATAATTGCTATGATTTAAAAAAAAATTAAACAATTTTGCTATACATTTTGCAATGTCACTATTTTATTTACATTATAAACAAAGCATGTTTTGTTAGCAAGATTCTAGCTAGTTTTTATTTACTAGTTTGGCCCCCCATGTAATGAGCCTAAAAGTTGCTATTTCTGGCTTCTCCTACCATCTGTTAAACCTAGTCACCAGCTAATTGATGATACATAGTTATAGAATCCTTATTGCAAAGTCATTTTAGTTCAAATAGTTTTATGTACATTATTTCTAAGAAATTAAAGGATGTAGCTGATGAATGATGAAAATAGTACTTGTTTTTTAACCATAACATTAAATGTACTCTACTTCCTCAGATTGTGTCCTGCCTGGTGCTGGAGCTTTTGAAATAGCTGCTTACCAAGAACTCATGAAATTCAAGGACACAGTTAAAGGACGTGCTAGATTAGGTACATTACATATTTAAGTTGAAAATATGTTAAAATGTATCAGATTAACTGCTGTTTTAGTAGACAATGTTTGCCTATGTCATGCCCCCAAGGATTCACCTAGGTATCACTTGTTTCCCACAGGTGTTCAAGCATTTGCTGAAGCTCTGCTTATCATAGTCAAAGTTTTGGCACAGAACTCAGGTTTAGATCCACAGGAAGCTATTGTTAAATTGCAGCAAGAATATCTTGGAGTGGAACAAGCTGTTGGTCTTGATATTAAGACAGGTACAATTTTTCTTGTGCTTTATTTTTTATGATAATCTGGGATATGTAGTTTTACAGTTAGCAAATATTTAGTGATCTAGAACATTTTATGCTTTTCCACATTAGCTTTGATAACTAATTTCTGCAAACAGGCATTACTTAACAAATGTGTACCAAGACATTATCTAATTGAGTGAAAGGTGCCAGTTTAAGCAGTAGAAAGACAATAGTGTGGTAAATTGTATTTAATTTGTTGCTGTTTATTGTAGGTGAAGCATTAATTCCTGTGAATGAAGGCATCCTTGACAATTACAATGTGAAGCGTCAACTTTTACATTCATGGTAAGTCTTAATAAAAATTGTCTAGCCTTTAAACACAGCGGCAGCTAACTTTAAAATGTACTGGTAGTGGTCTTTACTGTCTGTATATTTTTACCATTTTTCTTTCAGCACTGTGATAGCCACCAACCTCCTACTTGTTGATGAAATCATGCGTGCGGGAATGTCATCATTGAAAGGAGACTCTTGATGCTTTTAATTTATTCCTACCAGCTTTTTACCACTGCTTTTTTACAGTTATTATTCAGTTAAAATTGTGTATATATGCAGTTCGCTAGGAGTTGACCTGGAAAGAATTAAGTTAAAAATAGACACCATCTTTATGTGTTTGGCTGAATTTATATTAATTTAAGCATGTCTGCTGTTGCTCTTTATTAAGCTTGTTTTTTTTTTACAATAAAAATTTGTTTGACACTTCTGCTTCTTCACTTGCATTTGTTGATATAATAAGTCATTCCTAATGTAGTTAATCCCTTGCTAAAAAAAAACACCAGATCAGGATAAAGAATGTTACAAAATCGAGAAATTTAAAGGAGTTTATTACCAAAACAATTCAAAGTACATTTTCAAAGTCAACAGCAGATTAAAAACAAACAAGAAATATATTAGTTCATTACAATTCTATGATAAATTGGTTTCAAACTTAAAAAAAAATTTAACTTCAATTTTATGACTGGTTAAAAAATTACACAACTAAAAGACTTGAAATCTGATAAAAATAAAGATGTGATGTTGGCTACTAATGGAATGGGGTATGATGAAATAATACAATTTACAACAATTGTATGCTATAATGATGATGACCTTGGCAAACACAACTGAAAAGATCTGTACACTTGCATAATGGCACTCATCTACATACTGTTGCCATCAGGCTGATGGGCCTGGTTGGTGTCCTGGGGCTTCATCACATCAGGAAGTTCTGGGGGGCAAGACAGGGGGTGGATGTCCAGGTGCTCCCACTCCCCTTCCTCTGTCTTTATGATAAGTCCAATAGTTGCAGGGGACTGAGCCCTGGCTAAGGAGCTTGTGAAACCATAATCTGAGAGATTTTTGTGGTCATCTGCCATTATAGTGTCATCCTTGAGTAGCCTCATTTGGTCATGTGGGACTTTTAAAATGCCTTCAATAATCCTCTTGACTTCTCCCAATGTTGTATTTTCTTTGACGTCTGTGAAGATCGTTGTCTTTTTACGGCGGATCATCAAAAATACATCCATTTTTCTTGGCAATATTGAGCTGTATTGAAGAGAAATTTAATTTACATCAACAAACGGAAGATACATTATTCCTTCATTAATTAAAAACAACAAAGATTTAAAAAAGGTATTAATACTTGGAATTTTAAATTAAAGATTATCAAATCCATGCCGTCAGAAAATCACAAAATTCACATTAAGACGAGCAGTACAAAATCCTGAATGAACTCCTCAGATGTATTGGGTCAAGCACATAATTACACAAAGCTTTATTTTTTTAGATATTTTAGTTGTACATGAGGTGCTTTGCGGTATATGGAAATATTTAAAGAACTCTGCTTTTTAATTTCTTTACCTTTCCTAAACTTTTGTCAGAAGGGTCATATAAAAGGTGTACAAGTCAGCTTTTTAAATGAAGATAGAAGGGGAAAACACCAAGCTGTAAGCGCACCTCGCAGCCCCCTCTCTAAGCATATCCCTACCACCCCCACATGGTCTGGTGAGCTGTGGTTCACACTAAATGTTTACAATCGTAGAGCCGGGTTGAGTGACGGCTATTAGGGGTGGTAAATTAAGTTTGAAATGATTTTAAACTTAGGAGAGGTAACTAAGAGGAGGCTGCTTTCACGGGGGGGGGGGGGGGGGGGGGGGGGTGTGTGTGTGTGTGTGTGTGTGTTATCATCCTTAACGACCTACTGATAGTGTTTTAAAGCAAATATTTTCAGTGGCAGCATTGGTACTGTCGAATTCACAAAATATGAATTAAATAGCCGCAGGTCGGCTCGTATATTATATTACTACTAGCCTTCAGGCTTAGGTCTAAGTATTAATGATGTAATAAGGCCCTAAGGCTATATTTAAAGCAAATTAATAGCCAATTTAAACAATACTGCTTATTTCCATCAACGGTAGACAAAATAAATAATGCACTTATATCCACCAATGGGCTATTGAAGGAACATTGCTACAAAAAATGCTCATTCAGTTAAATTTCTTTGCTCTGATAAAAATCATTATTTTCTTAGATAATTTTAGCTTAACAATAAGATATAATGCATTTAAAAACTATATTACTATTAATAATGCCATTTGCAGTATAAACAAACAAAAAAAAACCTCACCACAACTATACTGATACTCAGTTTCTGACTCAAAACCTATTTCATAGCTACAGTACACTCCATTCTGCAACAACGACATTCAAACCTATCTATCCAATGTGCAGATGAAGAAGAGTTAGTGTTTCTTGACCTCAGCATATGAAGGGATGGTGAGGTCAGTACTATGTCCTGTTACTAGTACTTTCCCATAAAGTCAGGTACACATCTGAGCTGGGTGGACTCAGGGACATCCAACAGTCACAAGTCCTAACCGAGATCAGCACTCCAGACCTTCAGGCTAGAAGCTAAATGCTCTACATTTGACCATGTAGTCTCCTTCAGGCCTACACTCATCAATAGATATTTTGTAAATAGTAGACCCAACTAAATTCCCCACACAATAGTCAATCAAAATATTAAAAAGTAAAAGGCCTATGCTATAGGGCAAATAGCATAGGCCTTTAATATTTTGATAGTATAAGCTAAAATGCAGCTAACTTACAGTCTAAAAAATACTAAATTACTAAATAGAACCAGTGCTTAATAAATGTGTGCCAGATCTCAGTTTACTTTTAGTAGTCTAACTTAAATCATAGTCTAGCTCCTTTTAAAATTTTTAGTCCACTGACCAAGCAAGGATAGAATTTTTTTAGAATAGATCTGGAAATCTAGTAAGTAATCTAGATAGATCTACAAGATTTACATAACATAGATTTAGAATTTTGAATCTAGATCTGATTAGAGTTTAGTTTCGGGCTAATTATTTATAACGAGCCGACCCGCTGCGTATCATACACCGCTATTTAGTTGTTTTATTTTCTACTTTTCAGTAATCCATAATTTGTGAATTCGACAGTACCACTGCTGTCATATTTGCTTTAACTTTAAAACACTATCAGTAAGTCGTTAAGGATGATAACCCCCCCTCCTTTCCTCCAACCCCTACCCCCCCCCCCCCCGTGAAAGCAGCCTCCTCTTAGCTACCTCCCCTAAGTTTAAAATAGTTTCAAACTAAATTATCTGTAAACATTTAGCGTGAACCACAGCTCACCAGACTTCCTAGAGAGGAAGAGCGGGGACTGCAAGGCTTGTTTTCTAACTCTCCAAGAGTTACTTAATGATTAGGCTAACAATGGCTTAATAATATTTAAAGTTTGACTTTGAAAGTGATAGATAGAATCTGGGGTAAAACTCCATTTTAGCGTATTTTATTCCCCGCTTTACGCTCACCTTCAGTTTAGCGTATTTTATTATAAACACAACAGAAATACACAAAAAAAACATTGGGCTTATTTCTTTATGAAGTGTTGTTTTAGTTTTGATGATTTACTTTTGTTAAAACTTGAGAAAAATCCAAATTTGGAATGTGCTATTATCGTGTGTCAGTTAAGATATTCATAGCAATGGGTGCAGTACGAAACTCACAATTGCAAGGCAGTTAAGTTTGTATTGTTACAAGTATCTCCCATGCATGATAGTATAAATAAACTTTTATGAACTCACAGTGACCCCAAAACTGAGGCCAACACCATTTCAAATAGTTATTGCCCAAAATATGACGTATGCGGATAATTAAAGTCAATAGGCTTATGAGCTCACAGTGAATCCTCTTCCGTGTAGGGATTTTTCTCCCGCTGACGATCACACGCTATTTAATTGGAACTGTCCTAATGCTTTTTTAATGGTTTCTTTTTTTACCTTTTCTGATTAAAACTCGCATTAGGCCTAATAAGAAAAAAATAAGTAGATCTAGCTCTAATCCTAGTGTTTTCCTAACGTTTTTGTGTGTTTTGGTTGTGTTTATAATAAAATATGCTAAACCGAAGGTGAACGTGAAATGGCGAATAAAATACGCTAAAATATACTTATATTAACCCTTTGAGCCCGGGCCTCCCTGACCTAATTTCGACCATTTCCTGAGCTCCCAGGGCCAAACCAAATTTTCACTTATCTGCTTCTAACTTTGCCTATATCTTTTGTACCGTTTGAGATAATCAAGCCAAATTTCATATCCAGACTCTGGATCAAACAACAATGCAGCAAGATTCTGAAATTCTTTCTTTATTTTTTTTTTACTATGTTTGAACAGCACAATGTATATAAAACGAACACATAATTATTGTTTTGATAAAACATAGAAGAAAGCAATTTACAATTAGTAATTGTTTTGTTATTATTGATACCTGGCCATACTAGTTCATCGCCAGAAGTCCACTTTTATGTGATAACTTTCAAAACAGTTATCACTGCCGGACCCGATGCAAAGAAAAACTTCGCATGTGTTGCATAAGTAAACATTATTTTTTTTGTTTCGGCTAGTCTTTGTCCTTGACACCACGTGCATCAGAACGTACTTGAACAGTTTCATTGTCACTGTCAATTTCAATGTCACTGTGTTCAGTTTCAAATTCAACGTCACTATCATCACAATATAGACCAGGATTATTATCTTCTTCATCAGAATCAATAAGTAGTTGTATTGCCTGAGATGCAGTCATTCTACTTCTTGTGTTGATATTTCGATCTTTTGCTTCATCTTTTTCACCAACTTTATGTGAAGAAGTCGACGGCTGTGGCTCAGCGTTTCGTTTCGGCTGCATTGCTACGAATTGTAAACACATTCACTTACACTTTTCCTAAAAATCAATTTTTAAAATCATAATCCCGCACTCGAAAGACATATGCGCAGTTTAAGTCAGTCTTCCGCTAATTATAGTTAATTAGACGGTATACCGGCCGCAAGGAATATGACGCTAGATCATCGGGCCGGAAAACCGGCTTTTCGGACATATATGCCTAATGTTGAAGCCGGTTTACCGGCCTAGCGGGCTCAAAGGGTTAAAGCCTTGACAATGAGGTAACTTTTTCGTACATTACTAGCCCATTACTGGGCCATTACGTACCCAAAACGATAGATTACCCCAATATTTTTAATATAGGCCCTGCCTAAGTTACAAAGTATTTACTAACTATTACTAGATCTAGATTCTAGATCTAAGTACTTAGTAAGTAAGATCTAATCTAGATCTAGAAGTATAACTAGATTAGTGATTAGTAGATTACTAGATTTCTAAGTCGTTGGCCGAACCTGCCCTGGCCTAGCCGCTAGCGTGTGATAGTGATACAACTCAAACTGACTGTCATTAAGAGAACTCACTTACTTGAAGAAAAATGTGTTTCTAATCGATCAGATGGATCGAGAATCAAGTATCACAAGATGCCAAGACAGATTTGTTCCCGCAAGATGTCTGCAGAATGGATATGCGACGTTTACAAACGGCGCCGAACTGTTTTCGTTTTTGTTAATCGTAAGATTTCCAATAATAAGGGGAAAAATTGTTCTATTTATAGTTAAAATTCTTAAAAAGTTGAATCATTTAAAAACTGTAATTTATAAATCTATTTGTTACATTAAATGCCACGGCATTCAATTAAATAAGCAACAGTGTATTCTTGTCATCATTTTGACTAACTGGGCTAATTTTAATTTAATTAATAGGCCTACATCTATATTTTCTGGTGAATATGTAGTAATTGATCTTTTCACTAATAAATGAGGTGACCCTTTTCTTTATCAGACTATTGACACAACAAAAGTACGCTAAACTATTTATATTCTAGTTCTAGAAGTACTTTGTGTAGCCTAATTTGACGGTGAACGGAAAAAAAGTCACAGGAAAAAAACCCACAGAAATAAAGTCACAGTTTTTGCTTGGAAAAAAGTCACAGAGTGTTTATTTATGTGGATGGTGTTTTTTTTGTAGCATATTTGCAAATTTACAGCATTATGGTTTAAAACAATAATAAATAAAATACTATAAGATAATTTATACAGCAAACTCAAATTTTGTTACGTATTTAAATACGCGGTAGTAAAAAATAATTACAAATGAAATTTTTCTTCACCCCCAAAATGTATCTTTTACTTAGGCCTATGTGTAGCCTACTTTATTGTAATAAATAGTGTGTTTGACTCTACTAATTCTAAACAGAGGCCTATCCCAATACTGATATTATAAGTCCGTGTTATAATTTATACAGAAAATATATTATTTAACCCGTTTTTGCCCCCATCCACCGGAAATTTTAAGTGCATAAAAATCCCCACCCCCTAAGAAAACGTCTACTGCCCACCCCCCCCCCCCCCTTCGCGCGGAAATTTTAGTCCGCCCGGGGGGGGGGAAGTCTGAAAGAAACACTGAACAAGTGTAACGACACACGGTCACATGGTAAAACATTAGCTTCTTCCAGGACTGATCAAATGAGATAAATTAAATACTGCTGGTTGCCTCATTTTTTTTAGTGTAAGGGAGGATACCGTGTTTTATCTAATCCGCCTTTGAATTTGTTGAATTGTTTCCCCTTAGAGAGCGATTGTCTGTGACACAATTAGTTAGGACCACATTACCGTTACGATTTGAAATCGTAGGAAGTTTTGCACGGAGATTTTAGAATTGTATAATTTTTTATCCCCAACACAAGATCAGCCAACATAGAAATGTTTTTGTAATCGTAAACGGTAACGTAAAAAAAAGACTCCAATTTTTTTTTTAAATATTTCACCGAGCTAATGTATTTTATTGATTAGAAGCTTGTGTAGGGTATCCAAAGACAAACAATACTGTCGTAATCTCGTGTAGAACGTGTTTTGATGGCGTCTGTTGCTAGGCAGTTGCTAGGCATGAAGGGGAAATAAGCGGTAAGAGACTCATAAAAGCTGCTTGATTGAGAAAATGTCAGATATTCAGTTATCTTCAAATTCGAAATTGTGTGTGTGTGTGTGGGGGGGGGGGGGTGTAGAGGTTGGGGGTGGGGGTGGGGTAGAAGCTAAAGCAATATATATTTTCTAAAAGAATTAAAGTGTGGTTTTAAAATTGTCTCCGAAATGGAAGTAGGATTTTCTGGCAAAATGTAAGAAAAGGATAGGGCCTACATTTTCTGTGTACTTTTTTTTTTTTTTTTTACATCTCATGAAAGTGAAAGTAAAATCCCATATATAATTAGGGATAGTGCGTAGATGAAGTCACGTTTTTTAGACCTCTCACCCATCCCCAAATAGCCAAATAGTAACACATTGTGACGAAATGTCGAGCCCCAAGAGATGCCTGGAAGAAACTGCAAACTGGAGAGGTGAGTACATTTTAAACACATGCGCCCATTACATTTGTCGTTGTTAAGATAGTAGACAGAGAAGGAATATGTATTTTTGTGTTGGTCATTCTGTTCCTTTTCTGTAGGTCTTTCTACTCCTTGTGTGTTGTTGCTGCTTTGTGAAGGTCATTCTGCTGCTTTGTGAAGGTCATTCTGCTGCTTTGTGAAGGTCATTCTGCTGCTCCTGTAAGTTATATGCAACTGGAGACAAAAGGGACTTAGGAACTAGTCAAGTGACTCACATGGGAACTGGCCAAAAGACGGACGTGGGAACTGGCCACACCAAACTTTGGAACTGACCATACTGCAATGTGTAATGGACACAATTTGTGATGGTTTCAATTACTTGACGCCACTCCCCTGAGCGCTTGATGCGCCATCTGTCACAGCCCTGGCTACAATAAAGCAATGTTGATGTAGTTCATAAGTCATTCTGTCTGTCACAGCTACACTAAGGCAATGTCCATGTTGATGTAGTTCATAAGTCATTCTGTCTGTCACAGCTACACTAAGGCAATGTCCATGTTGATGTAGTTCATAAGTCATTCTGTCTGTCACAGCTACACTAAGGCAATGTCCATGTTGATGTAGTTCATAAGTCATTCTGTCTGTCACAGCTACACTAAGGCAATGTTCATGTTGATGTAGTTCATAAGTCATTCTGTCTGTCACAGCTACACTAAGGCAATGTTCATGTTGATGTAGTTCATAAGTCATTCTGTCTGTCACAGCTACACTAAGGCAATGTTCATGTTGATGTAGTTCATAAGTCATTCTGTCTGTCACAGCTACACTAAGGCAATGTTCATGTTGATGTAGTTCATAAGTCATTCTGTCTGTCATCCTACCCGCTGCTGTGGGGCCGGGTAAAAATAAATTGTTTGGGTTGGTCTTGTTTACATTACACCACGTGACCCGTGGGGCGGTATCGATTTTTCTGAGTGATGAGAGCCATCGTCTGCTCACGTTGACATGGCCGGCCTCTGGCCAGATGTGGCGACTGGGTTTGACGAGGTACACGTGAATGGGCCACTGGACCGTCCAGGTGATCACGTGATGTCCTGTGGGATTTTATCTCAGCTGTTCTAGAGACTAGAGACACGAGAAAGCTCAATGTGAGTTTGTTTACTTGTTTTAAAAGAAAAGTTGTGCCATTAGTGACATTCACGGACTGAACGGATTTCTGGATTCAGTTTTTATATATAATTTTACAACCTGTGACCTTGGTCTCTTTTAGAAAACAAATACAACTATTGTTTCCTGTTTAGTTATATTGTATAATTATAAGCTAATTATTTTTGTAACGTGACTGGGTTGGCCCAGTTTTCATGTAGTGAGTTAAGTTCTCCTGATTCTATTTAAAACGTGTTGGCCGGTTAACTAAACGCGCATGTGCTGTTTGAAATAATATTAGAGGTCTAAATATTAGAGGTCTAAATATTAGAGGTCTAAATATTAGAGGTCTAAATATTAGAGGTCTAAATATTAGAGGTCTAAATATTAGAGGTCTAAATATGGATCTAAATTGATAACAATAATATAAACAGTCTAAAAAAAGTCTAAATATTAGCGGACTAAACATTAATTTAAATTGATAAAAATAATTTTAAAAAAAGTCTTAATATAAGCAGACTAAATATTGATCTAAATTGATAACAATATTGTAAAAAGTCTAAAAAATCTAAAAACAAACGGACTAAATATTGATCTAAATTGACCACAATAATATAAAAAGTCTAAAAAAAGTCTAAATATTAGCGGACTAAACATTAATTTTAATTTATAAAAATAATTTTAAAAAAAGTCTAAAAACAAACGGACTAAATATTGATCTAAATTGATAACAATAATATAAAAAGTTAAAAAAAAGTCTAAAAACAAACGGACTAAATATTGATCTAAATTGATCACAATAATATAAAAAGTCTAAAAAAAATGTCTAAATATTAGCGGACTAAACATTGAATTTAATTTATAAAAATAATTTAAAAAAAAAGTCTAAAAACAAACGGACTAAAAATTGATCTAAATTGATAACAATAATATAAAAAGTCTAAAAAAAGTCTAAAAACAAACGGACTAAATATTGATCTAAATTGATAACAACAATATAAAAAGTCTAAAAAAAGTCTAAAAACAAACGGACTAAATATTGATCTAAATTGATAACAATAATATAAAAAGTCTAAAAAAATCTAAAAACAAACGGACTAAATATTGATCTAAATTGATCACAATAATATAAAAAGTCTAAAAAAAGTCTAAATATTAGCGGACTAAACATTGATTTTAATTTATAAAAATTATTTTAAAAAAAGTCTAAAAACAAACGGACTAAATATTGATCAAAATTGATAACAATAATATAAAAAGTCTAAAAAAAAGTCTAAAAACAAACGGACTAAATATTGATCTAAATTGATAAAAATTAATATAAAAAGTCTAAAAAAAAGTCTAAAAACAAACGGACTAAATATTGATCTGATGTGAAACAGTCTTATCGTGTCGAGCTGTAGGGGTGGGGGTGGGGGGGGGGGGGTCTTTAATCAAGCTCAGTCTGACAACCATCACAGCTATATTGAACAAAAAAAAAATCAAATTAATTTTTTTAAATAGTTGGGCGGTACCTAGATGTCTTGACGTTAAAGATGTGGGTAATCAAAGATTCAGATAAACAAATGTAAACACACTGAACACTTTAATAGAACAATAAAAAAAAACAATTTAGGAATAACAATTTAAAACGAATAAAAAAAACAAAAAACGAATTAAAAATACCCCAATAAAAACAACAACAAACAGCTGCTATTGTAAATACATTTTTTGTTTTTGAATAAAAGGGATGTTTTAAATTGACCAATGAAAGTCATCATCTCCCAACGCCCATTGGCACACGAGACATCAACCAGTAGGCACTATTTCATCCTGTCTCTAGCTAGAACCTCTGCCTGTTGGTATCGTCTCTTTCCTTCAACTCTTTCTCCATTGGTCTTCTCTAAGTTTCTTTTGGCTGTTCTTGTTATCTCTTGCCCTGTGGTGCCAATCTCAGGACAGTCCTAGCCGATGTGTGTTCTCATTCTTAGCATATGGCACAACCGCTGAGCTACAGTTTTCCGACCCCTCTTGTCAGCCCGACATCCCCCCCCCCCGACCTTGTCAGTTCTCCGTCATTGACCGCGGCCTACGGTGTCTATAAAGTTATCCAAACATTTAAGGCTAGTCCAAAAATGACTTCGTGATTTTAGAACATTGCCACCCCCCTCCCACTGTAACATCATTTTAAACCCCTCCCCATTCCATTTCTCACTGTCTATCTCTGTCAGACTCCTGATATTGTCTAGATCCGGAAGTTGAAAATTCACTGAGAAAACATCAACATTACACCCCCCCCCCGCCATGGCACAAGGAACTGTAGAGAGAAATAAAATCCCCCCCCCCACAGAGGCGTAGCTAGGGGAGGGCGGGGAGGGCGGCCGCCCCGGGCGCCGACCCTAGGGGGGCGCCAAAAGGGGTAGAAAAAAAAATTAAAATCTCATTTTAAGCTGCAGTTTTGAATTATAAACAGTCAAAATAAAGAAATTTAACGGCTGAGAGCCTTTGCATACTGATTTAACTGTTTTCTACCATGATTGTGTAACTGTAAAACGTATATATTTAAGAAACAGTGACAGGAAAATCCGCTTTCCTAGATAAGGAGGGGGGGGGGGCGCTTTTTCGAAGACTAAAATCGGAAAAATTCACACCGGATTAAGGAATAAATAACCAATATCACTCAGAAAAGATACCCATTGTACTAAAGCGTATTTTACGATTTTGTAACATCAAAAAAGAGTTAGTGACGTTTAAAATCCGCTCTACTTATTTGTCCAAGATAGTGAGGCCCTTTTTCACCAACAAAAATCGTAGGAAATCAACTGGATCGGTTGCTAGATAACTTTTTTAACATTAGAAAAGAAATCAATTGTATTAACACTTAATGTACGATTTCACTACCCAGTTTTGCTAAGTAATAACGCGACTAGTTCTTTGTACGATTCTTACGATTCTCTCAACTTGATCAGATACTTTTACTTGATTGCATTATATCTTGCCTGGATCTGCATTAAAGAGAAATAAATATAACCGATTCTTGTATAGCTATCAGATCAGTAAAATAGCAGACTGTCGGAGCGGGTGGATTGGAACCGACACTCTTTGACAAAATTTTTAGAGAGAAGAGAATTAGTGTATTGTACTGATTATTACTTTGTTCAACCTAACTTATAATTCAAAATTGTAATATAGGCCTACTATTATCGAAATTATTCTAAAGATACGATCAAAAGTAGACCAACTAAGGCTTGCACCTTCTACAAAATACACTCTAAAGCAGTGGTTCTTACTTTTTTGGAAAAACGAACCCAACCAGTTTTATATGCGTAATCACCGAACCCCTCTTAATAGTAGTATCGTCCACAATGACAAAATCCGATCATGATTCATATAGGTCGGCTGTGTGTCTTGGCCTCCGCGGAAGCCCAAAGACTGAATTACCGAACCTCTCGGGTTCGATGGAGCCCACTGTTCTAAGCTCTTTTGATTTTCTACTTCTTTCGTTTCGGCATGTTAAGGGGAATTTAATTGGCGTCCAGTGAAATTTTAGGGAACGACAATCAGCGTAATTTTTAATTTTTTGCCAGACTGTCGCACACACATGCACACACACACACACACGCATATATATATATATATATATATATATATATATATATATATATATATATATATATATATATATATATATATATATATATATATATATATATATATATATATATATATATGGGAGGGCGCCAAACTGAAAGTTCGCCCCGGGCGCCGGGAGGGGTCGCTACGCCTCTGCCCCCCCCACCCTTTAAAATACTAGTACCAGATGTGAACACGACTAAACAACCAACTCAATGGGAATAAAACCCAAATGTGAACACGACTTAACCAACAACTCAATGGGAATAAACCAAAATGTGAACACGACTTAACCACCAACTCAATGGGAATAAACCCAAATGTGAACACGACTTAACCACCAACTCAATGGGAATAAAACACAAATGTGAACACGACTTAACCAACAACTCAATGGGAATAAAACACAAATGTGAACACGACTTAACCACCAACTCAATGGGAATAAAAACCAAATGTGAACACGACTTAACCGCCAACTCAATGGGAATAAAATCTAAACAAGGAAACAAACATGAGAAGTAAACATCGATTTTCCAAGCAACAAAAGGTCAAAAGGTCACGCCAGCTACTGAAACTGATATCTATTTGAAGGCGCGTAAATGAAATTCAAAACTGAATGATTTTAACACACAAGAATTGATTAGTTCAAGAAGCAAACAGATGGTGAGTTAGACTAGGTAAAAAACTGACAGCTGATTGTGTGGTTGTGTGGAAGTTTTGGTGTGGGTGGGGGACAGGAAACTAGGACACGTGACATCACCATAAAATGTGGTGTCAGACATTGTTTGGGCTATTTTTAGATGCCAGTCCATTAGCTTCAACTGAAATATTCATTCATTCATTCTTTATGGGTCACTTCTGCTGGGTTTAGGGCCGCTATCCACAGATCTCCAGAGTCCCCTGTCGTGTGCTATCATCTCACCTCCACTCCAGGTGTGCCTCATCTTTTTGGGGTAGGTCTCAATCAGGGTTTCTTTCAGGCATTTCTTCGGGAAAGCTGCGAAGTTAGCGAAAAATGCCACGTAAAAATATATGAGGTTATAATGAAACACTTAAATAGCTTGCGTAATGAAAAGCTAAAATTCACAAGCTGGACTAAAAATTAGAACTTTAGTTAAATTTGTGACATTTTAGACCACATCCACGCACAGATGGGGATAGAAAGACATATTGTGAGTGTTTAAAAATAAATTAGAGTTATACTTAGACAAACGACATGAGTTTAGAATTCTAAGTTACCCACTGCGGTCTAATGAAGACAGTGTACATGAGCAGACGACAGTGTACATGAGCAGACGACAATGTACATGAGCAGACGACAGTGTACATGAGCAGACGACAGTGTACACCAGCAGAGGACACCAGCAGACGACAGTGTACATGAGAAGACGACAGTGTACATGAGAAGACGACAGTGTACATGAGCAGACGACAGTGTACATCAGCAGACGACAGTGTACATGAGAAGACGACAGTGTACACCAGCAGACGTCGATGAACCCAGCCACGTGACAGTGACGGTATTGTCCGGGTGACATCCTGACAGAACGACCGTTGTGCCAGTCGCTCATCGACCGAGCAGAGCGCCGAGAGCGAGCAGACGTACGGGTGAGTGGCACAGGTGGGTTGTGTGCCATTCAGGTGAATTTGTCATTCAGGTGCGTTTGTCGTTCAGGTGATTTTATCATTCAGGTGAGTTTGTCTTTCAGGTGCGTTTGTCGTTCAGGTGATTTTATCATTCAGGTGAGTTTGTCTTTCAGGTGCGTTTGTCGTTCAGGTGATTTTATCATTCAGGTGGGTTTGTCATTCAGGTATTTGTGTGTCGTTCAGGGGATTTTATCATTCAGGTGAGTTTGTCTTTCAGGTGATTTTGTCATTCTGGTTATTTTGTCATTCTGGTGATTTTGTCATTCAGGTGATTTTGTCATTCAGGTGATTTTGTAATTCTGGTGATTTTGTCATTCTGGTGATTTTGTCATTCTGGTGATTTTGTCATTCAGGTGATTTTGTCATTCTGGTGATTTTGTCATTCTGGTTATTTTGTCATTCTGGTGATTTTGTCATTCAGGTGATTTTGTAATTCTGGTGATTTTGTCATTCTGGTGATTTTGTCATTCAGGTGATTTTGTAATTCTGGTGATTTTGTCATTCTGGTGATTTTGTCATTCTGGTGATTTTGTCATTCAGGTGATTTTGTCATTCTGGTGATTTTGTCATTCTGGTTATTTTGTCATTCTGGTGATTTTGTCATTCTGGTGATTTTGTCATTCTGGTGATTTTGTCATTCAGGTGATTTTGTCATTCAGGTGATTTTGTCATTCTGGTTATTTTGTCATTCTGGTGATTTTGTCATTCTGGTGATTTTGTCATTCAGGTGATTTTCTCATTCTGGTGATTTTGTCATTCTGGTGATTTTGTCATTCAGGTGATTTTGTCATTCTGGTGATTTTGTCATTCAGGTGGTTTGTCATTCAGGTGATTTTGTCATTCTGGTTATTTTGTCATTCTGGTGATTTTGTCATTCAGGTGGTTTGTCATTCAGGTGATTTTCTCATTCTGGTGATTTTGTCATTCTGGTGATTTTGTCATTCTGGTTATTTTGTCATTCAGGTGATTTTGTCATTCTGGTGATTTTGTCATTCTGGTGATTTTGTCATTCTGGTGATTTTGTCATTCTGGTGATTTTGTCATTCTGGTGATTTTGTCATTCAGGTGATTTTGCCATTCAGGTGATTTTGTCATTCTGGTGAATTTGTCATTCAGGTGATTTTCTCATTCAGGTGAGTTTGTTTACGTAATCCTGATATCGTGATGTGTTTGTTTACCTGAGAGTGCCAGAGCTTAAGGTCAAGATTTAATTGTCAAAGTTTTCTGTGGAACTTGCCACGAAACGAAAATGTTTGTCTTTCACATACAGTTTAAGTTTAAAAAAAAAAACAACAACGAAAAAAACCGAATTCAGAAATATTAATTCAAATAGTTCGTTAAAGAAAAGAGACACAGACATTATCAATTTAATTCTGATGTTTAATGGGCCCTGTGAGGAAGGGGAGACTAGTTGATAAAGGGACGCAACTACTTGCTGGTTGATCTACGGGGAGGTAACTGTTCCCTGTCATAGCAATCAATTATCGCCAGGAAAACTAATTAATGAGTTGTAATATGGTTAGCATTGTGAAAAATAAAGCGATGTTACTCACTAATTACAGATGCGTATGATTAAATCTGTGTTCGGTTAATTACAAGGCTAGAGTTGATTAAAATAACTGGACCCTAACATGAATATTTTTTTTTAGAGACAGAAGTAGATCAATAGGTAGACACGTTGCTCAATAAAATCATTAGGCCATTTTTCGGTGAGATAAAACCAACAACACAGCAAGACACCCAACAAAAAAAAAAACACCCAACACGACACCCAACTAAGACACCCAACTAAGACAACCAACAAAAGACAACTAACAAAACAGCAAGACAACCAACAACAACAGACCAGCCTTAACGAAACATCTTCGAATTTATCGCATCACGGTGATTGGCTGCAGAACTGACTTATCGAAATTAGGTTTCATTAGCATTCACCCACAAATCTTTGTCAACCATGCACACCTATTATCGATTTATTTTCCGAACTCTTTTATTCTTCTGGTCGCGAACTGGATCTGTTTGACCGAAGTAAACTAAACTTTATATAGTGACAGACCAGTGGCGTAGCCAGGAATTGGTCATGGGAGGGGTCCAAACATTTTTCCATATGTATACAATCATACACGGTGTTGTCAACAGATCCTTGTTTCAGATCTCCTGCCCTACCATGAGGTTGTGAGGTTGCCCTCGTGAGGCAAGACGTTCTACAGCCCGTTGATGCGCGCTCCGAATGCCGACCAATGCCAACGGCACGACCTTCAGTGCGGTCAACTCGACCTTGACCTCCGTGACGAAAGCGGATGTGACGAAGGAGGTGGTGACGTACACGGACGTGTTGCTGGTGTCAGCCACGGTGGTGCTGGTGGTCAACACGGCGGTCAGCTTGTTCCTGAACATTCTGCTGGTGCTCATTATACAGGTGAGACATTCACACAGGTGAGACATTCACACAGGTGAGACATTCACACAGGTGAGACATTCACACAGGTGAGACATTTATAGAGGTGAGACATTTATAGAGGTGAGACATTCACACAGGTGAGACATTCACACAGGTGAGACATTTATAGAGGTGAGACATTTATAGAGGTGAGACATTCACACAGGTGAGACATTCACACAGGTGAGACATTTATAGAGGTGAGACATTTATAGAGGTGAGACATTCACACAGGTGAGACATTTATAGAGGTGAGACATTCACACAAGTGAGACATTTATAGAGGTGAGACATTCACACAGGTGTGACATTTATAGAGGTGAGACATTTATAGAGGAGAGACATTTATAGAGGTGAGACATTCACACAGATGAGACATTCACACAGGTGAGGCATTTATAGAGGTGAGACATTAGGAGAGACATTTATAGAGGTGAGACATTCACACAGGTGAAACATTTACACAGGTGAGACATTCACACAGGTGTGACATTTATAGAGGTGAGACATTTATAGAGGTGAGACATTCACACATGTGAGACATTTATAGAGGTGAGACATTTAAAGAGGTGAGACATTCACACAGGTGAGACATTCACACAGGTGAGACATTCACACAGGTGAGACATTTACACAGGTGAGACATTTATAGAGATGAGACATTTATAGAGGTGAGACATTTAAAGAGGTGAGACATTCACACAGGTGAGACATTCACACAGGTGAGACATTCACACAGGTGAGACATTCACACAGGTGAGACATTTACACAGGTGAGACATTTATAGAGGTGAGACATTCACACAGGTGAGACATTCACACAGGTGAGACATTTACACAGGTGAGACATTTATAGAGGTGAGACATTTATAGAGGTGAGACATTAACACAGGTGAGACATTTATAGAGGTGAGACATTTATAGAGGTGAGACATTCACACAGGTGAGACATTCAGACAGGTGAGACATTTATAGAGGTGAGACATTTATAGAGGTGAGACATTTATAGAGGTGAAACATTTAGAGAGGTGAGACATTCACACAGGTGAGACATTTATAGAGGTGAGACATTTATAGAGGTGAGACATTTACACTGGTGAGACATTTATAGAGGTGAGACATTTATAGAGGTGAGACATTCACACAGGTGAGACATTTATAGAGGTGAGACATTTATAGAGGTGAGACATTTATAGAGGTGAGACATTAACACAGGTGAGACATTTATAGAGGTGAGACATTTATAGAGGTGAGACATTCACACAGGTGAGACATTCAGACAGGTGAGACATTTATAGAGGTGAGACATTTATAGAGGTGAGACATTCACACAGGTGAGACATTTACACAGGTGAGACATTGAGACAGGTGAGACATTTATAGAGGCGAGACATTTATAGAGGTGAGACATTTATAGAGGTGAGACATTCACACAGGTGAGACATTTACACAGGTGAGACATTCACACAGGTTAGACATTTATAGAGGTGAGACATTCACACAGGTGAGACATTCACACAGGTGAGATATTCACACAGGTGAGACATTTATAGAGGTTAGACATTTATAGAGGTGAGACATTCACACAGGTGAGACATTTATAGAGGTTAGACATTTATAGAGGTGAGACATTCACACAGGTGAGACATTCACACAGGTGAGACGTTCACACAGGTGAGACATTCACACAGGTGAGACATTCACTCAGGTGAGACATTTATAGAGGTGAGACATTTATAGAGGTGAGACATTCACATAGGTGAGACATTTATAGAGGTGAGACATTTATAGAGGTGAGACATTTATAGAGGTGAGACATTTATAGAGGTAAGACATTTACACAGGTGAGACATTCACACAGGTGAGACATTTATAGAGGTGAGACATTCACACAAGTGAGACATTCACACAGGTGAGACATTCACACAGATGAGACATTCACACAGGTGAGACATTCACACAGGTGAGACATTCACACAGGTGAGACATTCACACAGATGAGACATTCACACAGGTGAGACATTTATAGAGGTGAGACATTCACACAGGTGAGACATTCACGCAGGTGAGACATTCACACAGGTGAGACATTCACACAGTTGAGACATTCACACAGATGAGACATTTATAGAGATGAGACATTTATAGAGGTGAGACATTCACACAGGTGAGACATTCACACAGGTGAGACATTTATAGAGGTGAGACATTTATAGAGGTGAGACATTCACACAGGTGAGACATTCACACAGGTGAGACATTCACACAGGTGAGACATTTATAGAGGTGAGACATTTATAGAGGTGAGACATTCACACAGGTGAGACATTTATAGAGGTGAGACATTTATAGAGGTGAGACATTCACACAGGTGAGACATTCACACAGGTGAGACATTCACACAGGTGAGACATTTATAGAGGTGAGACATTTATAGAGGTGAGACATTTATAGAGGTGAGACATTCACACAGGTGAGACATTCACACAGGTGAGACATTCACACAAGTGAGACATTCACACAAGTGAGACATTCACACAGTTGAGACATTCACACAAGTGAGACATTCACACAGGTGAGACATTCACACAGTTGAGACATTCACACAGGTGAGACATTCACACAGGTGAGACATTCACTCAGGTGAGACATTTATAGAGGTGAGACATTTATATAGGTGAGACATTCACACAGGTGAGACATTCACACAGGTGAGACGTTCACACAGGTGAGACATTCACACAGGTGAGACATTCACTCAGGTGAGACATTTATAGAGGTGAGACATTTATAGAGGTGAGACATTCACATAGGTGAGACATTTATAGAGGTGAGACATTTATAGAGGTGAGACATTTATAGAGGTGAGACATTTATAGAGGTGAGACATTTATAGAGGTGAGACATTTACACAGGTGAGACATTCACACAGGTGAGACATTTATAGAGGTGAGACATTTATAGAGGTGAGACATTTATAGAGGTGAGACATTTATAGAGGTGAGACATTTATACAGGTGAGACATTCACACAGGTGAGACATTCACACAAGTGAGACATTCACACAAGTGAGACATTCACACAGTTGAGACATTCACACAAGTGAGACATTCACACAGGTGAGACATTCACACAGTTGAGACATTCACACAGGTGAGACATTCACACAGGTGAGACATTCACTCAGGTGAGACATTTATAGAGGTGAGACATTTATATAGGTGAGACATTCACACAGGTGAGACATTCACACAGGTGAGACGTTCACACAGGTGAGACATTCACACAGGTGAGACATTCACTCAGGTGAGACATTTATAGAGGTGAGACATTTATAGAGGTGAGACATTCACATAGGTGAGACATTTATAGAGGTGAGACATTTATAGAGGTGAGACATTTATAGAGGTGAGACATTTATAGAGGTGAGACATTTACACAGGTGAGACATTCACACAGGTGAGACATTTATAGAGGTGAGACATTCACACAAGTGAGACATTCACACAGGTGAGACATTCACACAGATGAGACATTCACACAGGTGAGACATTCACACAGGTGAGACATTCACACAGGTGAGACATTCACACAGATGAGACATTCACACAGGTGAGACATTTATAGAGGTGAGACATTCACACAGGTGAGACATTCACGCAGGTGAGACATTCACACAGGTGAGACATTCACACAGTTGAGACATTCACACAGATGAGACATTTATAGAGATGAGACATTTATAGAGGTGAGACATTCACACAGGTGAGACATTCACACAGGTGAGACATTTATAGAGGTGAGACATTTATAGAGGTGAGACATTCACACAGGTGAGACATTCACACAGGTGAGACATTCACACAGGTGAGACATTTATAGAGGTGAGACATTTATAGAGGTGAGACATTCACACAGGTGAGACATCTATAGAGGTGAGACATTTATAGAGGTGAGACATTCAAATAGGTGAGACATTCACACAGGTGAGACATTCACACAGGTGAGACATTTATAGAGGTGAGACATTTATAGAGGTGAGACATTTATAGAGGTGAGACATTTATAGAGGTGAGACATTTATAGAGGTGAGACATTTATACAGGTGAGACATTCACACAGGTGAGACATTCACACAGGTGAGACATTCACACAAGTGAGACATTCACACAAGTGAGACATTCACACAGTTGAGACATTCACACAGGTGAGACATTTATAGAGGTGAGAGATTCACACAGGTGAGACATTCACACAGGTGAGACATTTATAGAGGTGAGACATTCACACAGGTGAGACATTCACACAGGTGAGACATTCACACAGGTGAGACATTCACACAGGTGAGACATTCACACAGGTGAGACATTCACACAGTTGAGACATTTAGACAGGTGAGACATTTATATAGGTGAGACATTCACACAGGTGAGACATTCACACAGGTGAGACATTTATAGAGGTGAGACATTTATAGAGGTGAGACATTTATACAGGTGAGACATTCACACAGGTGAGACATTCACACAGGTGAGACATTTATAGAGGTGAGACATTTATACAGGTGAGACATTCACACAGGTGAGACATTCACACAGGTGAGACATTCACACAGGTGAGACATTCACACAGGTTAGATATTCACACATGTTAGACATTTACACAGGTGAGACATTTATAGAGGTGAGACATTCACACAGGTGAGACAATTATAGAGGTGAGACATTTATAGAAGTGAGACATTCACACAGGTGAGACGTTTATAGAGGTGAGATATTCACACAGGTGAGACATTTACACAGGTGAGACATTTATAGAGGTGAGATATTCACACAGGTTAGACATGAGAAGAAGTGAAACATTTATACAAGCGACACTTTTACAGGATAGACTTTTAGAGGTGAGACTTATAGAGGTGAGACTTATAGAGGTGAGACTTTTCTGTGAGCTTGCTCATCAACATACTGCTGGTGCTGAGTATACAAATGAGACTTTCAGGAAAGATTTTTATTCGTGCAATTTTTCATAGAGGTAAGACTTTCATAAAGGTGAGCCCCATTCAGGTGACATTTACACAGGTGTTACTTTCAGGTGAGACTTTAATTTTACAATAATACATCAGAAGTGTTTTTCCAAATATCCGTAGTTGAAATAATTAGATTAAATAGGTCTGGGTGGGGTGGGGTGTGTGTGTGTGTGGGGTCTGAATGAGCTTTTTCTTTACGCGTTTGGCGCCCCTTTAGGGTTGGCGCCCCACCCCCTAGCTACGCCTCTCTGTGTATTTTTGTGTAGGGGGGTGGTTATGAAATGTGAAGGTTAGGGATGATAAAATCAGAAAAGATCGAATTTAAATAGATGTCAAACATTTTCCTACCTGCAGTACTCCCCTAGCCTGCGGACACCCCCCAACAGCCACCTCCTGAACATCTGCGTCAACAACCTCCTGCTGTGTGCCGACATGGTGCTCTGCGCCCTCTGTCTGCACTACAACTCCCTCCAGCTGCCCGCCGACAAGGCAGAAGTCATCAGCGGCGTCCAAATCTTCATCACATACAACAGTCTTCTCCAGTACTGGGGCACGTTTGCTAGTATAGGCTACTACAGGTGAGGGGATGTCTGCTAGTACAGTCTTCTCCAGTACTGGGGCACGTTTGCTAGTATAGGCTACTACAGGTGAGGGGGCGTCTGCTAGTACAGTCTTCTCCAGTACTGGGGCACGTTTGCTAGTATAGGCTACTACAGGTGAGGGGATGTCTGCTAGTATAGGCTATTTGATAGGATGTTTGCTAGTATAGGCTACTACAGGTGAGGGGATGTCTGCTAGTACAGTCTTCTCCAGTACTGGGGCACGTTTGCTAGTATAGGCTATTACAGGTGAGGGGACGTTTGCTAGTATAGGCTATTTGATAGGACGTCTGCTAGTATAGTCTTCTCCAGTACTGGGGCACGTTTGCTAGTATAGGCTACTACAGGTAAGGGGGCGTCTGCTAGTACAGTCTTCTCCAGTACTGGGGCACGTTTGCTAGTATAGGCTACTACAGGTGAGGGGACGTCTGCTAGTATAGTCTTCTCCAGTACTGGGGCACGTTTGCTAGTATAGGCTATTACAGGTGAGGGGACGTTTGCTAGTACAGTCTTCTCCAGTACTGGGGCAAGTTTGCTAGTATAGGCTACTACAGGTGAGGGGGCGTCTGCTAGTACAGTCTTCTCCAGTACTGGGGCACGTTTGCTAGTATAGGCTATTACAGGTGAGGGGACGTTTGCTAGTATAGGCTATTTGATAGGACGTCTGCTAGTATAGTCTTCTCCAGTACTGGGGCACGTTTGCTAGTATAGGCTACTACAGGTAAGGGGGCGTCTGCTAGTACAGTCTTCTCCAGTACTGGGGCACGTTTGCTAGTATAGGCTACTACAGGTGAGGGGACGTCTGCTAGTATAGTCTTCTCCAGTACTGGGGCACGTTTGCTAGTATAGGCTATTACAGGTGAGGGGACGTTTGCTAGTATAGGCTACTACAGGTGAGGGGACGTCTGCTAGTACAGTCTTCTCCAGTACTGGGGCACGTTTGCTAGTATAGGCTATTACAGGTGAGGGGACGTTTGCTAGTATAGGCTACTACAGGTGGGGGGACGTCTGCTAGTATAGTCTTCTCCAGTACTGGGGCACGTTTGCTAGTATAGGCTACTACAGGTGAGGGGACGTCTGCTAGTACAGTCTTCTCCAGTACTGGGGCACTTTTGCTAGTATAGGCTATTACAGGTGAGGGGACGTTTGCTAGTATAGGCTACTACAGGTGAGGGGACGTCTGCTAGTACAGTCTTCTCCAGTACTGGGGCACGTTTGCTAGTATAGGCTATTACAGGTGAGGGGACGTTTGCTAGTATAGGCTACTACAGGTGAGGGGACGTCTGCTAGTACAGTCTTCTCCAGTACTGGGGCACGTTTGCTAGTATAGGCTATTACAGGTGAGGGGACGTTTGCTAGTATAGACTACTACAGGTGAGGGGACGTCTGCTAGTACAGTCTTCTCCAGTACTGGGGCACGTTTGCTAGTATAGGCTATTACAGGTGAGGGGACGTTTGCTAGTATAGGCTATTTGATAGGATGTTTGCTAGTATAGGCTACTACAGGTGAGGGGACGTCTGCTAGTATAGGCTATTTGATAGGATGTTTGCTAGTATAGGCTATTACAGGTGAGGGCACGTTTGCTAGTATAGGCTATTACAGGTGAGGGGACGTTTGCTAGTATAGGCTATTAAATCTTAGAGGACATTTGCCGGTGTAAGTGAAAGCATAGTTTGCTGGTATAATTCAGGAATGTTTTCTTGTGTGTACTAGCAAATGCATGTACTGTAGGCTTCTACAAACAAAAGGACATTCTATATTTTCGCATAGAAGGCTGGGCTATATCCTAAACTACTATTAGTAAGGACATTGTGCTATTACAAGCAACATCGATGTTGTCTAAGTCCTTTTGTGAATTGTATTTGACATCGCCTCTAATGTCCTGTATCCTGCGTGAAAGCGAGTTTGTTTATCTTAAATCTCGCTAATGACCGCCTTTCCCTACACGCCCAATACTTAATGACTGCCAATTAAATGTTATTTTAACCCATAAACCAATTAAATTTTTGTTTACTGATTTCTCCAAACGACCATTATAAACTCCAAACAGATGAAAGTCTCCAAAAATATCCATCCCATGTTTTCTCTCGCGCTGTCTAATTAATTATTCACGCGGTAAAGCAGTTTAAAATTCCTGACATTTCCAGGCCAAAGTTCCAGCGGTTTTATCTGCTGGTCCGGTCAAACTTTAGCCTCAATCAAACTTAATTAATTAACCAAAATATTCGAGATCGATAAACTGACGTCATTGTTTTTTTTCAACATTATGGTGGCATCAAAATTCATGAACACAAATTATATACGTTTATATTAAAGAAATGTCAAAGTCTACTCCCTCTACGTCTCGAAATGGTACTAGCTACTAAGCAATAATACCTCTAATTTTGACTTTCAGACACAAAACCATAAAAAAGCCAGAATTAACCTATAATTTTGTCTTTCAGACACAAAACCATCAAAAAAGCCAAAATTGACTTCTAATTTCAACTTTCAGACACAAAACTATCAAAAAGCCAGGACTGACGTTACGCAGCAGACGACAGCTCGTGTCACGCAGCGTGACGTGTAACTGGGTCATCTCCTCCCTGTTGAGTCTAACCGTCAGTCTCTCCTACTCATCAGACTCCCAGAATGCCTTCGGAACTCTGGATCCGTTCAGACGGTAAAGTAGTTGGTGCTGATCTAGCTCAATAGCTTTATTGTACATAGCCCTCTGCTAGACACTTCTTTGAAAGGAACTCAATCAAACCCACATTAAAACACCAATGTCGATCAAAAGAGAATGATTAGGGAACAAAGGTTAGGTGCTAAACGCGAACCCAACATACATTAAGGACTAAAAATACAGTATAGAAAGCTTGAGATTCCCCAGCAAGATAAAGTAGTTCTTTCATTCCCTCTAATCAAACCCAGCTCTTTAGGTGCAAGTTGATTAATGTCGTGCTAGAAAAAAAACGAGAATTTTTAGTTTTTCATTTACTGAAAATGTAATAACTAAGTGATGAAAGGCTAGCAAGGAGATGAGAAAAAGGAAGAGTTTAGGTGATAAGAATTTTTTTTTTCACAAGTAAATACGATTCTAAAGCAACGAAAAACAAACAAACAAACAAACAAACAAACAAACAAACAAACAAGACGACAAAGGTAGCTCTACTTGCGGCTAGCTGGAGTCAGGTTCAAGAGGAACCCACACAGTTTAAGGGGCACCCGTCTCCACTTTATCTAGTTTATTTTAAACTTAAATATATCGCAGGTAATCTGTTCGATGGTTTAGTTTAAACTCTTAGACATAGGTCAGTTGTCTGGCATTGGTTCAGCGCTAAACATGTGTACATAATTAAATTCTCTGGTCTAGGTTAAGGTCTTTGACCTGGGTTAAGGTCTTTATATATTCAATAAGTTCTTAGAGCTGTATGACTATGCGTGTGATGTGTGATGTGAGATGTGTGATGTCTGATGTCTGATGTATAATGTCTGATGCATGCGTGTGATGTGTGATGTATGATATCTGATGTATGATATCTGATGTGTGATGTGTGATGTATGCTGTGTGATGTGAAATGTGTGATGTAGACCTATACATCGCTAAAAAGGAAAACAAAAGTTTAAAACGGAACACGATAAGCCATCGCGCTATGATTAGACGCACGTGCTAGCATCGATTCTTGAAAAAAAATATCGATACTCGTTGCCACGGCAACGGCATATGTTTTCGTGCTGGTTTGGTCCGGGTTATTTTTCCTGGCATTTCTTCCATAATTTGTTTCTTTTTTCAACAAAGCCGCCCATTTTATCATACACAATCGTTGTTTGTTTAGAGATACCATTGGTGGCGTTCAGATTACACAAGTAGAGGTACCATTGGTGGCGTACAGATTACACAAGTAGAGGTACCATTGGTGGCGTACAGATTACACAAGTAGAGATACCATTGGTGGCGTTCAGATTACACAAGTAGAGGTACCATTGGTGGCGTTCAGATTACTGCAGTAGAGGTACCACTGGTGGCGTTCAGATTACACAAGTAGAGGTACCATTGGTGGCGTTCAGATTACACAAGTAGAGGTACCATTGGTGGCGTTCAGATTACACAAGTAGAGGTACCATTGGTGGCGTTCAGGTTACAGCAGTAGAGGTACCATTGATGGCGTTCAGATTACAGCAATAGAGGTACCATTGGTGGCGTTCAGATTACACAAGTAGAGGTACCATTGGTGGCGTTCAGATTACACAAGTAGAGATGGTAGGGTATGGTAGGAATGTGTAGATTTGGTTGCCATTATAGAGCGATGGTTGCTTGTTTAAAATGTTTGAGATTGTATGTTTTTTGTGTGTGTACAATCGACGTTGCATGAGTTATGTTTTATATGTTTGTATGGGTTATAAGTTAAAAAATTACCGAGGTTGACCTGAAGCTCATCAACATATAATTAAACAAACGTTATGTCGTATAAAAAACCGTGTACAAATATGCGAGTCTTACCACCCTAATGGCACCTTGCAGGAACTCTGGTCTGTCACCTGCTGAGATTAGCCCCCACCCCGTCCCACCCCGTCCCACCCCAGTAACGCCTTACACACAAAAAAATAATTACAAGCTGGTAAACAATTAATTTCCATCTCTCGCCAATGCCAGGGATTTTTATGCAAACAAGGTGAAGGACGCCCCAACACGAGAACACGTGGCCGTGACCTTTGTCATCTTGATGGCCTTTTTTGTGGGGCTCGGGATCATCCTCTCGGCTTATTACACGTGAGTCGCTCTAGGGGTCAGTGAACTTTAGATTAGGTGAACTAACCGTGACCTAACCATGACCTAGGCGATGAGGGTACCATGACCTAACCATGACCTAACCTATGAGGGTACCATGACCTAACCATGACCTAGTCTATGAGGGTACCATGACCTAACCATGACCTAGCCTATGAGGGTACCATGACCTAACCATGATCTAGCCTATGAGGGTACCATGGCCTAACCATGACCTTACCATTATACTACCATGACCGTACCACCACTACGACTTGTTTTGATTATTTAAGCCGATACAAACACACACACACACAATATCCGTACGACCGAGACCTTTGACCGTGCCGACCCTGACCAACCGCATGTCTTGAGCTGGTATTCCCTGACCCACAGGATTTGCCGGACCCTCAACGTCGTGTCGGCCGTGGGGCGGAACCGTGTGGCGCCCCACCAGCAGTCACCCCACATCCACTCGGACTCAACTGACCTGACCTTGGCCGTGTCAAGGTCATACAGACCCCAGTATACCATCAGGTGAGCGGTGTTGTAGTGTACTCAATGTGTATTTAATGTGTGTACCTGGGTAGCACTGTGACATGATTCTATATTGCAGGACCCCCTCCTACCTGGGCAGCACACTGACCAAAGAACACAAGGACAAGTTCATCGTTGTGTTCAACAAACAGGACAACACCGTCTCACTAGACGACACCAACATCGAGATAAAGCAGCCCAAATCTCTCATCACAAACACCCCCAGGTAACTTAATCATCAACATCACCAGGTAACTTAATCATCAACATCATCTGGTAACTTAATCATCAATATCAATTGGTAACTTAATCATCAATATCACCTGGTAACTTAATCAACAACACCAGGTAACTTAATCATGGTAACTTAGCATCAATATGTAATCAAAATGTTATCAGAACGCCTAGCAACAAGAAATAGCCACACGGTGTAGCCACAAAATGTAGCCTCAGCAACTAGTCCTAACCCTAGCCCCTTACACCTAGCCCTTCAACACCTATCCCCATTCTAGCCCAACACCTAGCCTCCACCCGATCACGTGGTGTAACTCCCCCCTCCCTCCCCAGAAACCTTCCATCCCGAAGTGCCTACGGAGAACGGCGACAGCTGAGCACCACCTTCAGTAACGCCAGCACGTCCTCCATCAAGTCCAGAGCTCCAGAGTTCACAGACATCAGCATAGGGGCTGACCTGCTCAGGTTTCAGGTAAGACGGGAACCACGTGACACATTTCAGGTAACACGGGACCCACGTGACACAGTTCAAGTAACACGGGACCCACGTGACACATTTCAGGTAATACGGGACCCACGTGACACATTTCAGGTAATACGGGAACCACGTGACAGGTTTCAGTAAACACGGGACCCACGTGATAGACTTCAGGTAACACGGGACCCACGTGACAGATTTCAGTAAACAGGGGACCCACGTGACACAGTACAGGTAACACGGGACCCACGTGACAGATTTCATGTTATCTTGTTTACACGAAAAAAGAGTAAAATACCAATTCCGGTTACCTGATAAATTTTAAAATTTGAATGTAACCTGCACTTACATGGTTATACGCATGTGAAATTTCGTCCACCTAATTTAAACGGTGCTCCAGTTATTAGCATTTGAGCAACTACCATTTCCGGTTACCGGAAACCGCTCAAAAGTTGATAGAAAACTACGCATTTGATGTAATACTCTATTTGAAATCTCGTCAACCTAACTGAAACGGTACTTAAGTTATCGTCCTCACGTACACAGACAGACAAACAGGGTTGCAAACAGTGTTTAGACTTTTTTCTCCGGGGGGGGGGGGGTGGCACTTGAACTTTTTTTTTTGGGGGGGGGGGGGGTGTGGGCGGACACAGTTAAAAGTATTTATTTTCTATATAAATTCCATTTCGTTCGAAGAGGTGCCTGGAAGAAACTCTGGTTGCAAACCTAAGTTTTTCCATCTCCAGAGTGTTGTAAATCGTACAAATCGTTTTTTAATTAGTATTTTAATTATGTTAAAGTATTAAAATTATTAACACCCCTTTTCCCTTATAAGTTAAAAATAAGAGCATTTTAATTAAGTAACATGGAAAAAAAAACGTCCCAAACAAATCTTATCTCAAGTGGAGTGAATTAAACTTCTTTATCCAAGATAATTAAATATTAGCTATACGACTACAGACGTGGATAACCACACTTACCTGCCTTTGTTCCCCCCCCCCCAGCGGGAGCACAGCCACACCCTCCACCGACGCCAGTCCTTCCGCCGGGAGTCCATCAGCCTGAGCAGTGCCATCAGGAACAGCCTGGCCATGCTCATAGCCTACTGCTCCTGCTCCCTGCCCCTCATCGTCCTCTCCGTGCCCGAGCCAAGCTGGGCCCTGACGCCCCTCCAGAGACTCCACGCCCTCCTGGGGTGCCGGTTGTTGTTCTACCTGAACGCCCCTGTGTATCCGGTGTGGTACCTGCTGTGTAGCGTCACCGTCAGGAAGTGTTTTACACGTCTGTGGGAGAGTCTGTTCGGCAGGAGCAGGTGCAGGCAGTGACAGGTGCAGGCAGTGACAGGTGCAGGCAGTGACAGGTGCAGGCAGTGACAGGTGCAGGTACAGACAGGTACAGGTGCATGCAGTGACAGGTGCAGGCAGTGTCAGGTGCAGGCAGTGTCAGGTGCAGGCAGTGACAGGTGCAGGCAGTGACAGGTGCAGGTGCAGGCAGGTGCAGGCAGTGACAGGTGCAGGTGCAGGCAGTGACAGGTGCAGGCAGTGTCAGGTGCAGGTTGTGACAGGTGCAGGTGCAGGCAGTGACAGCTAGAGCTGCAGGTGCAGGCAGTAAAGGTTATATGTGCCCTTATAAGAATTTCCTGTGATGACAGTTATCGGCGCCCCATGTTTGCTAGACGCCCCACAAGGTAGCCACTATGTACAGACACCCTACGCCATCACCGCATCTCAACACAACCAACCACCTCCTTCCCCCACCCATCCAGACGATTCTCGAACACATTTTTCTCACCTTAACATGCTGTTGTTGTATATGTTTTTACATCGTGTTGTTGTCTACATTTTGTGAGGGATCCCGCACATATTATATAACACAAGACCGACACTCGGACCAACCACTGAGACATCTCCACCCCCACCCCTTATAACAATATAACAAGCCAATCAACCACTCAGTGTTATATCATATGTGTAGGATCCCCAAGCTTATGTCGTTATAAATTGACAATATGTTGTTGCTGAAACTGCAAGTTAAATTTAAAAAATAAATTTTAAAAAATTTAGTTTTTCTAAATTTTGGGCTTTGTTATTTTTAAATTTTAAATGTTGCTGTGATGTACGTCAATGATCTTTAGTTTTTTTCTGGGAAACAAATTGTTCTTTTCTGTGGTCTAACTTTACTTTGGTTCAATGGCTAATTGCATCAGTTGCGCTCAACCTCAGCTTTATCCATCGTCTATCCACCATCTCGAATCTCCGTGTGTAGGCCTACATTGCGTTTATTTTTTGTACAATTTAAAATTCGCTAAATACAGATTATAAAAAACTGTTTTATATTGCACATCATCATCTTCTACCAAAGCAGCCCATCCTAGACCCCAGCAACAATCCGCCCTGTAAAACGTGTTTTTTAATACATCGTGTACAGCCAGCACCTGGGGTTCTTCTTCTTCGTTCTTAATTTTTAGTGTTGGAAGTGATCGAGCCTTATCTGCCAGTGGGTTTGAACTCGAGACTTTTTTCGAATTTATCAACCATGAGCTTTTGCCGACTCGACCATGCTTCCATCACAATTAAGGATTACGTGTCAACTGCTTATGCGCCATTGAGGCCATTGACTCCGATTTCAGCTTGCTTTTCTTTTTGAATTTGCTTCCATAGCCTTTGTCCAACCAAGAACAAACTACAAGACAGCAGTTGTTTGATTTTGGAGTTGTCTCTCCTAGAAGAGTGGCTGTCCCCAGCTAACGAGCCTCATCTGCCCGAGGGTTCGAACTCCGGGCTTACGTAGTACACCCCCCCCCCAACACTTAAGCCAGGTGACCTTACCCTCGTATAAAATTACAACTTTGGGGTAATGACAGGGAGTTCTAATTATCTGTGGTAATGGTGGTAATCTCCCCTTACAGTACGCCGTAGCAACCAAAAACATTTCTGCTACACTTTACCCCCCCCCCCCCCACCCCCCTTGGCAGCGCTGATGGATTTGTCCTTGTAGCGTGTACCTGAAAGTTGTAGCACTTTTACAATTTACGTATTACACCAAACGACATTTTTTAAAAGCAGAGAGCTCCGCAACAATTAGCACCCTCCCAAAAAATCTATACCCTCCCCAACAATCTACACCCCTCCCCAACAATCTACACCCCTCCCCAACAATCTACACCCCTCCCCAACAATCTACACCCCTCCCCAACAATCTACACCCCTCCACAACAATATGCACTCCTCTCAACATGAGGCACCCCACCCCAATAATATCCACCCTTCCCGTTAAATTTGCCCTCCTCCCCAACTGTACATCCAGCTCAAGACTTTCAACCACTAAACGCCAGCCAAAAGTAACAATAGTCATGTATAAGGTCAGTCGAAATGTTCAAACAATATTTCATATATATATATATATATATATATATATATATATATATATATATATATATATATATATATAGTCTTTGGTTGATCGTTGTCAGTTTATAAACTTCACCAGAAAATACTTGATCATGCAAGTGTTAGGTCAGAGGTTTGCCTGTCGCCCCTCCTGGGACATAAGCCGCAGACAAGAAGAGCGTTCCAGAAGTCTCTGTCCTGGGCTAGTCTCTCCAACTGTCCCCAGGTGTATCCTGTCCTGAACTAGTCTCTCCAACTGTCCCCAGGTGTATCCTGTCCTGAGCTAGTCTCTCCAACTGTCCCCAGGTGTATCCTGTCCTGAGCTAGTCTCTCCAACTGTCCCTAGGTGTATCCTGTCCTGGGCTAGTCTCTCCAACTGTCCCCAGGTGTATCCTGTCCTGGGCTAGTCTCTCCAACTGTCCCCAGGTGTATCCTGTCCTGGGCTAGTCTCTCCAACTGTCCCCAGGTGTATCCTATCCTGAGCTAGTCTCTCCAACTGTCCCCAGGTGTATCCTGTCCTGGGCTAGTCTCTCCAACTGTCCCCAGGTGTATCCTGTCCTGAGCTAGTCTCTCCAACTGTCCCCAGGTGTATCCTGTCCTGAGCTAGTCTCTCCAACTGTCCCCAGGTGTATCCTGTCCTGGGCTAGTCTCTCCAACTGTCCCCAGGTGTCCTGGTCTAGTCTCATCAACTGTCCCCAGGTGTATCCTGTCCTGGGCTAGTCTCTCCAACTGTCCCCAGGTGTATCCTGTCCTGGGCTAGTCTCTCCAACTGTCCCCAGGTGTCCTGGGCTAGTCTCTCCAACTGTCCCCAGGTGTATCCAATCGACTTGGTTTCTTCTTCCAGGTAACGTCTCCAGGTCTTTTTTTGTCTGCCTTTTTTTTCTTTTGTCCTGTGTATTCCATGGTGAGGGTCTGTCTTGTTATGCCTGAAACAGGCTTCCTGAGTGTGTAGCCAATCTATCTCCATTTTCTCTGGAGGATCTCTACTTCAGCTGGCAGTTGATTTGTCCGTTGCCAGAATACATAATTTCTGGTGTTGTAAGGTCAGTGTATCCGAAAGATGTTTCCGAGACATGAGTTTATAAATGATTGTATTTTCTTATTTATGGCACTTATTCTCCATGGCTCAGCTGCATAGATTAAAAAAGATTTGACTAGTATGTACGTGTTTCATGTGACCAGCATCTAGAAAAGTCAAGTCTAGACCAGATTCTAGTGCTCCAGACAATTTGTCAAGAAACGTCAAGTCTAGACCAGATTCTAGTGCTCCAGACAATTTGTCAAGAAACGTCAAGTCTAGACCAGATTCTAGTGCTCCAGACAATTTGTCAAGAAACGTCAAGTCTAGACCAGATTCTAGTGCTCAGGACATTTTGTCAGGACATTTTAAAGTTGAGCCTATCTAGTCCTACTCACTTTCCTTGCTGGAAAGTTCAAGACTTTAATTGCCAGCTTAATTAAATAATTAGCCGCTTGATAAGCTCGCGTCATCTGAAGAATTGTCCATCTAAAGCCTAATTGATGCCGTCCAACATAGCTGTAGTTATTGCCACAAGTGCTGACTGTCTGTGTGGTGTTAGGGAACGACTGCCTGATTAGGCGCTACTTTGTCGGACATATTTCATAATTGTACCTGACTACTTCGTCAACTTCCCAACTGATTCTTTTACGTGTCTGATCTGACCTGACTCAACACATGTTGGTGTGTCGGCCTTGAATAGGACGTTTCAACCATTTGTGTTATATCGGCCTTGAATTCACCCTAGCACCGTGTATCCAGACGGCCTTTGTTGTCTGCTTTCATAAATTCTATATTCCAATCTCCTGGTTCCAGCCCTCAATATAGTTCTTTACATCTTCTCATAAACAACATTTTGCATCTTTAAACTGTTAGGATAATTAAAATTAATACTTGTTAATTAATTTCAGCTAATTAGTGTTGCAGTCGCCATGTGTCTGGTCCTACAACTGACCACAGCCCAGAGCTGCCGACAGTCGGAAAAGACAGCCTGTAAGGAGGAGGGCTGTGCCTGCATCCGCGGCAAAAAACCGGGAATCTCCGCTACAGAGTCCTGTGAGGACGTCTGGGACAACAACCTGATCTTGTCCTGTAGGCGGGACTGGATGGCGTGTATGCAGGCTAGGGGGTGTATCCCACAGAGCAGGGTGGGGCCATGAGGGTCATGGGACCACAACCACACGGAGACAACCATGGGACCACAACCACACGGAGACAACCATGGGATCACAACCACACGGGGACAACCACAAGACGACAACCACAGGACAGCAACCATGAAACCTCATTTCCGTAAAAAATCAAACCACAACCCTATGACTACAACCCTATGACGACAACCATGAGACGACAACCACACGACAGCATACAAAGCTTTTTTTTTTAAACTTTAAATCTTTCCATATTAATCATCTTCCTTTCAACATTCATCAAACTCCAATAAAAAATTAATTAATTAATCAAATCCTCCTATTGTTGGTGTACTAATGTTGCTCACTCTTAAAGTTCTTCATGTTTTTATGTAAGTCGGTATGTGTGTGAATATGTTGATATGTGAGTTGTTATGTAAGTGTGTAGCTATATTTTATATGGCTAGTTTCAAAAGTTAACTTGATCAAGTGCGGCTTTAGAAAGGTTAAAGTTCGCTTCAGATAACATTCGTGAACACCGGCTGTTGAGAATTGAGAGGGTTAGGGCTAGGGTGAGGCTTAAGGCTAATGCTAGGGTGAGGGTTAAGGCTAATGCTAGGGTGAGGGTTAAGGCTAATGCTAGGGTGAGGGTTAAGGCTAATGCTAGGGTGAGGGTCAAGGCTAATGCTAGGGTGAGGCTTAAGGCTAATGCTAGGGTGAGGCTTAAGGCTAATGCTAGGGTGAGGGTCAAGGCTAATGCTAGGGTGAGGCTTAAGGCTAATGCTAGGGTGAGGCTTAAGGCTAATGCTAGGGTGAGGGTCAAGGCTAATGCTAGGGTGAGGCTTAAGGCTAATGCTAGGGTGAGGCTTAAGGCTAATGCTAGGGTGAGGGTCAAGGCTAATGCTAGGGTGAGGCTTAAGGCTAATGCTAGGGAGAGGCTTAAGGCTAATGCTATGGTGAGGCCAGAGGCGTATCCAGGTTTTCGTTGTAGGGGGAGCGAAAAAAACAAAAAAAGGCGCCGAATTTTAAACGTGTATTTTATATATATATATATATATATATATATATATATATATATATATATATATATATATATATATATATATATATATATAATTACTAGCTGTATGTCATTACTTCACTATGATGTAAAATAAATTGAAAGTAACACTCTAAAGAAATAAGAAAAAACACATAATGTAGGCCGACAAAACAAAAATTGTATTAATCTAAACAAAATAAAATATATAGACACACTAAAACCAAAAACAATGAACATAACACAATCTGTTTTGTAATTCTTGTAAAAAAAATTCTTACATAATAATTCCTGGGAAATTATTTAAGACAAGTGAATTAGGGGAAATAATCTCTCTCTTAATATAAATATGTATATATCTACACATTTAATTATAAATGTCAAAACAATTAAATAATTACTATAGAATATAATGAAATTGTTCAACACTATTCGTGTTTACAAAATGTTTTTGTCTATAACTATCAAATATCAGCTCGGGGGCCAGAGTTTCCAGGCATCTGTTTGGTGTGGCAGAGCCACCCCCCCCCCACCGAAGAACGTCTTGCGCCGCCCCCGCCCCCCGACTAAAAATAAATTATATAGAAATATATACAAATTTCTAGTAACCCCCCCCCCACACGTCTTGGAGAAAAAAGTCTGAAAAAGAAACACTGTCGGGGCCCGACAAAACACTCAAGGTCCAAGTTTGTTCTCAAATTGTTCTTCGCGTATTTTATTCTTGAAAATGTTTGTTCACACAGGTAAGTTGCTCCAAACTTTGAAAAGTAGTTTAATGTAAAAGGTTCAATATCATGAAGGTCTTTCTTGAGCAAAAACTTATAAAATCCCACCCGCCCTTCTTTGAACTTGTCTTTAAGGAGGTCATTAGCCTGCAATTCTATGACCTCCAGCTGTAGTTCAACTGGGCACATTTGCTTCAAATGTATTTTGAAACAGTTTCACTTCTTCTGCCTTTGAATCCAAGTCAGAAAACCACTACTGAAACTGCAGCTGGGTGTCTTTGATGATCTCGCATGGACATGACGTAAAGGTTCCTCAGCCACCTCCAACAAAAGTTGATTTTTTTCCGTGGACATAAAGATCCCCGCGGGCCGGATGAGAGGACCTCGCGGGCCGCATCAGGCCCGCGGGCCGTAGTTTGGAGACCCCTGCTCTACACAATTGTGGTGGTGAGGTGTACGTGGGTGGGGGGGGGGGGGGGGAGATAACCAACTAAGAGTGAACATAGCGTCAGTTTTTAGATGACTGTTCTAAACATACATATATATTACACAAATATATATTACACAAATATATATTACACAAATATATATTACAGAAATAAATTTAAATAAGTAGCAGTGGTATTATGACAATTTTTTTTTACCGAGGGGTCCATGGGGGAAGGGGGTTGTAACTGTTTCATATAATTTGTAATCGTAATCACTATCGCCCAAACTGTAAGAATACTACTACTTCATCGTGATGACGTTGTTGATCTTGTCAAAATTTCCCCACCACTACGCAGTTTGCTCATAAGTAAATTTAAATAGAGGTGACACATTAGTTGTATTTGTTTCTGTATTGTAATTTAAAAAAAAAATTAATCACATGATTCAAAATGTATATATAAAGTAATTATGTGTGAAGTTTTATGTATAAAATTTTCTAATTCAATTATTCGTAAGCAAATACGTTATACAGATGCCTTAAACTTAACACCCCTCTTGCCAAGTGGTACTAAAGTAGAGGTTTTTTAAACATTGCAAGGCATCGTAATGGTTATTTTTAGAATGGCAAACTGATGCAGATGTTAATACGTGTTGTAAACTTAGACACTACTAGACTAGTACAATAATGCTTAATTGCTGCATGAAAAGAAATCTTGTGATTTACATAGATGTGCCGACCAAAAATATTTTTTTAACAAATATCATTGTTTGAAACTTTGAGTTTAAAAAGTTTCCAAAAAGGCGCCACTTTGCTGAAAATGGCCAGAGGGGGAGCGGCTGCTCCCCCTGCTCCCCCCCTGCGTACGCTACTGGGTGAGGCTTAAGGCTAATGCTAGGGTGAGGGTTAAGGCTAATGCTAGGATGAGGGTCAAGGCTAATGCTAGGGTGAGGGTCAAGGCTAATGTTAGGGTAAGGCTTAAGGCTAATGCTATGGTGAGGGTTAAGGCTAATGCTAGGATGAGGGTCAAGGCTAATGCTAGGGTGAGGGTCAAGGCTAATGCTATGGTGTGAGGGTAAAGGCTAATGCTAGGGTGAGGGTTAAATATGTTATAGATGACGAGCTACACGGTCATGTGATATAGTAAACTTCTATTTACCTTTTTTAATTAACTGACTTATTGAAGACTTCTCTAGTCGTGTGGTATTTTATTAGCGAGTGTCATCATTGGCTACGTCCACAGTCAACAACAGAGAACTTGACATTTGTGACTGGGTTAAATCTTAATAAACGACAGTGTTGTCTATAGCAACTTTTCTTTACTAAACGTTTCACTAAACAGTTTATTTAGTTAAATAAAACTATACATAAAAAGTTTAATGTTAAAGTTAAAAAATCACACATCAAGTATTTTATTGTTTAACCAAATCACACACCAAACCTTTAATGATATATTATCTCCAGAACAAAGCAAGCAAACTTACCGTTGTTGTACCTCTATTGTGTGATAGTTGATGACAGTTGAGAGAAGTTTGCAGATAACACACGTAACAGTGTGTGTGTTACAGGCCTGTACTGTTGCCTTTAAGCGGCAAATCATCTCAGTCCAATAGTAACTTTATATTTAAAGCCAGCAACATGAAGGAACATTTACAATGTTACAATTTACACCGCATGAGGTTGGTCTATATTTCATCAGCAGATAGATCTTTACTATAAAAAGCCTTAGCAAAGTAAAAACAACGACCACAACATACCAAGGTAGTCAAGCCTTCTCACAGACGTATAGAGCCTTACCCCCCTCCAGGTAGTCAAGCCTTCTCACAGACGTATAGAGCCTTACCCCCCCTCTAGGTAGTCAAGCCTTCACACAGACGTATAGAGCCTTACCCCCCCCCCCTGCTAATGTATACACAGTGAACACTTCGTGAAAGATATCCGTGAGCTACAGTTCACACTTCGGCCCATAGGTATCTGTCAGGTGGCCAGATTTCTGCTGATGTACCGAGTACATTTCAAAACAAGACATGCATGAAAACTTACTGTATGTTTCAACACCAAATAACGGTGGAATTTATTCAAAGAGGTAGTAGTGAAAGCTGCTTCAGGATGGGGGGAGGGGGAAGTGGAGAACAGCAGGAAGATAGAATCTTGTGTTTTTGTCACACAATGTAAGCAATGACCCGACATCGAAAAGGATATAGTGTCGCGTGAAGGTATTGGTGGCTGGGTTGGTTGGTACGATGGGTGGGGCTGGGTTGGGGACGAGGTTTGAGGAGGGGGATGCTGCATAGGGGTGTAGTAGGGGTTGTTGTAGAGGGGTGTAGTAGGGGTTGTTGTAGAGGGGTGTAGTAGGTTGTAGAGGGGTGTAGTAGGGGTTGTTGTAGAGGGGTGTAGTAGGTTGTAGAGGGGTGTAGTAGGGGTTGTTGTAGAGGGGTGTAGTATGGGTTGTTGTAGAGGGGTGTAGTAGGGGTTGCTGTAGAGGGGTGTAGTAGGGGTTGTTGTAGAGGGGTGTAGTAGGGGTTGTTGTAGAGGGGTGTAGTAGGTTGTAGAGGGGTGTAGTAGGGGTTGTTGTAGAGGGGTGTAGTAGGGGTTGTTGTAGAGGGGTGTAGTAGGTTGTAGAGGGGTGTTGTAGGTTGTAGAGGGGTGTAGTAGGGGTTGTTGGAGAGGGGTGTAGTAGGTTGTAGAGGGGTGTAGTAGGGGTTGTTGTAGAGGGGTGTAGTAGGGGTTGTTGTAGAGGGGTGTAGTAGGTTGTAGAGGGGTGTAGTAGGGGTTGTTGTAGAGGGGTGTAGTAGTGGTTGTTGTAGAGGGGTGTTGTAGGTTGTAGAGGGGTGTAGTAGGGGTTGTTGTAGAGGGGTGTAGTAGGGGTTGTTGTAGAGGGGTGTTGTAGGTTGTAGAGGGGTGTAGTAGGGGTTGTTGTAGAGGGGTGTAGTAGGGGTTGTTGTAGAGGGGTGTAGTAGGTTGTAGAGGGGTGTAGTAGGGGTTGTTGTAGAGGGGTGTAGTAGGGGTTGTTGTAGAGGGGTGTTGTAGGTTGTAGAGGGGTGTAGTAGGGGTTGTTGTAGAGGGGTGTAGTAGGGGTTGTTGTAGAGGGGTGTTGTAGGTTGTAGAGGGGTGTAGTAGGGGTTGTTGTAGAGGGGTGTAGTAGGGGTTGTTGTAGAGGGGTGTAGTAAGGGTTGCTGTAGAGGGGTGTAGTAGGTTGTAGAGGGGTGTAGTGGGGGTTGTTGTAGAGGGGTGTAGTAGGGGTTGTTGTAGAGGGGTGTAGTAGGGTTTGCCAAAGACAAAGGAATGTATTTCTATGGTCTTTCTCCTGACTGACGGCGGTCTATTGTATGACACACGTCACAAAGTCCACAGCTAAAACTCACTAGTGTTAAAGTTGTCCATGATATTCAGTAGACATATGTATGTAGACATTACAAACTTCGGCGGTTAAATTAATTTTATTCAAATATGTAACGAAGAATCAGATCTGGACGCACATAAATTACTAGCCGGGCAGCATATAAGGAAATACATACAAACCATATGTTTATGGGAGCCGAATGTTTGACAAATGACCATTCCGGAAAAAAAAAGCTTTGGGGCAAGGGGCATTCAGGCTACTGTTTATATATATATATATATATATATATATATATATATATATATATATATATATATATATATATATATATATATATATATATATATAATGAAGTTTTAAGAGTCACACAACCAGCGTCGATAATGTCACTTCCCCCCCGACCCAATGACAGTTACATCACCCCTCCACACATCTCTCCCCATCTGTCCCTTTTACAACTAGCCCTCCCCCACCATCTAACCTCCCTCACTTTTATATCTGCCCCCCCCCCCCCCCAATCAACACCCTCTCGACCATCGTTTAGTCATCCCCCCCACTTTTATCTCCCCTTTCCTCAATAATTTCCCACCCCACCAGAACCAGAACCACATCACATGGTACTACCACATCTCACCAAAGTTCATACACACCACCAACAACATCTACTGACATCACTAATTTTCCCGGCTTTAAGCTTGTCATCTAATTAACTCAGTGGTAATTAATGATCTTTGATCTTCTCGATGGCCAATTATGACACTTTGTTAGAGGGGAGTAATTGACGTCATTAAGTAGTCTTTCTCCTAAATAAGGGAGAAAACCAGTTGGTCGAGGTTGTTTATAATCAAGGGGAGCTACTCTAGCACAACAAAAAAGAAATAATTGTTTACGGTTTTATCATTAATAAGTAAACGCTCAGTAGAAAAAATAAAATAAAAAAATAAACAATTGGTTCATAAGATAATGTTTTAATTTAAGATGTCTTTAGATTGCGGGATAGTTTTTATTATAATTTGTAAATTTGTAACCTATTGAATTTGCTTGACTGTCTTAAAGTTATAGTAGACGAAATAGTTCAACGTTAATGTTTACTTGGTAAAATATTTGTTGCCTGTTTGTTTACCATAGAGACGAGGCAGTCGGCTGAGTTGAAAGGGTGGTAGTTGTAGCAGACGTGAGATTTTAGCTCATGATTACACCCCCACCACCCCCACACACAACTCAAGCAATTTAAAAAATTACGTAAATCCTCAATCCCATCCCTCACATCATTTTGTAGTGGGTTTAATTAAGTGCTAGTCAAAATGTGAAGAAGAAAGTCTGTGTCAAACTTTTGTCTTGAGAGACATCTCGAGTTTTGGTAACCAGATTTTTTTTAGTCGGGGTGGTATAGGGGTTGTCAAGTCTAAGATGGTTGTCTTGACTAAAAGTGGTTGTCTGAACTAAGTTTAGTTATCGTTGTATGGCTATAAGCAGCGTTATGTGACGGAAGAGACACGTGTATAAGATACATAATATATGTGTTCAATATATATCAGAACAAATATTTGCCATAATAATTTAATAATATACAGTATGTACTGCTGTTCTAATTGTGTGGACACATGTCGTAAAGTCTTGACCCGCGACTAATTTATTCATCAGTCGGGGTTAATTTCCCTCATTAAACCCTCGGCTTTGATTGGCTGAAGCAGCGATCAAACGAGACTCAACCTTATATAAGCCAGCTGCTCACTCGCAAGATTGGTTGATACAATCTTCCTGTGACCTGACATCTTAGCTGATCATTCACAAGATAGACTGACATCTTCTAGCAATGAATAAGGTACGTCGTGTTGTTTTTTAATTTTATAAAATAGTTTCAACAGTTGGCTACAAGCCTCAGCCGTTTTTATCAGTTCTTCTCAGCTAATGGCGTCGATATTATGTTTTTTTGACCTCACAAAACATTCGCTCAGCCATATGACTTCACAAATCCTTAGCTCAGCCATATGACTTCACAAATCCTTAGCTCAGCCTTTTGACGTCACAAATGCTTAGCTGAGCCTTTGACTTCACTAGATTTTAGCTTAGCCGTTATAAAATCTTAGCTCATGACGTCATTGAGTACTAGCTACCTCCCCCTCGCCACCTTTATCGTTAGTATAAGATACACATGTTTTATAAATTCAATCTTCCAGATAGTTCTAGCCGTCGTCTGCCTGTGTCTGGTCCTACAACTGACCACAGCTCAGAGCTGCGGACAGTCGGACAAGACAGCCTGTAGGGACCAGGGCTGTGCCTGCATCCGTCAACAGAAACCAGAAGTCCCCGCCACAGAATCCTGTGAGGACGTCTGGGACAACAACTTTGTCTTCAAGTGTAGGCGGGACTGGATGGCGTGTATGCAGGCTAGTGGCTGTATCCCACAGAGCAGGGCGGGGCATTAAACACTACGAGACAGTAATAAATTTGATTCGTTCATTTGTTGAGTTACGATTTTTTTTTTTACATATGATTAAATGTTGGTATGCGAATGCCATTTGAATGTAGGGGTGACAAAATGTCATTGCATTTCAACACAAATATTCGAGGCTGATTCAAAGTTTGTTGAAATCTAGATGATAAAAATTAAATTAAAGTTCACTGAAATATATTTATTTTATTACTGAATTTTTAAATCTCTTGTGAACACATTTTTACTAAACAAGCTTCTACTTTGTCAAATAACAGCTTACATCAAAACTGTCGGTACTTAAGTTTGCATACAATCTCTACCAAATATTTGCTTGTAATTGTAATCTGAAAAAAAAAGTTCGATAACTGTAGAATATTTAACCACCTAAACGATAAAGCGCGGTACCTTCCCTTGGGAACAGACCATTATCTTGCATGTTGCACAGCAGTCTGTTCAAATAAGTGTTGAGCGTCCAGCTAGTTTTAACTTCATTCAAATCAAAATAAACGCTTTATAAATCACCTACAGATATCCTGATGTGTATTTACAAATATCGCTACTTTAAAACTAGTTTCACCTAATGTGTACGTACAAATTGGTTGATGTGTCTGTGAATTTAAGACAGTTTCAGATTACAAGCAAATATTTCCGTCGGATGGAGCTGAAATCAGGTGTTAATTATTTCATAATTGAAAAAAAAATCAACTTAATGTTGTATTTTAACATGCCTTTGTCCTGAAAATTAAAAATGAAACGTCTGTAAAACTTTTCAATAAATATTTCATTGCTTTAATTAAGAATATTTACAATACCTGTGGGTTTGTGATTAAATAATGTAACTTTGACACATTTAGGTATGTCAGGTGTCTATTATCAAATTATACCGATCTGAGAATGTGTGGGGGACAATTCTTTGATGGGTGGGGGGGGGGGGGGAATTCTTTGATGTGGCGGGGACGATTCTTTAGTGTGTTGGGACAATTCTTTGATGGGTGGGGGGGGGACTATTATTTGATGCGGGGGACAATTCTTGGATGTGGGGGGAGCAATTCTTTGATGAGTGGGGGGTGGGGGGCAATTCTTTGATGTGCCAGGGGGGGGGGGGGGCAATTCTATGATGTGAGGGGCGGGGTGCAATTCTTTGATGTGTGGGGACAATTCTTTGGTGTGTGGGGGCGATTCTTTGATGTGTGGGGGACAATTCTTTGATGTGTGGGTGACAATTCTTTGATGTGTGGGTGACAATTCTTTGATGTGTGGGTGACAATTCTTTGATGTGTGGGTGACAATTCTTTGGTGTGTGGGGGCGATTCTTTGATGTGTGGGGGACAATTCTTTGATGTGTGGGGACAATTCTTTGGTGTGTGGGGGCGATTCTTTGATGTGTGGGGGACAATTCTTTGATGTGTGGGTGACAATTCTTTGATGTGTGGGTGACAATTCTTTGATGTGTGGGTGACAATTCTTTGATGTGTGGGTGACAATTCTTTGATGTGTGGGTGACAATTCTTTGATGTGTGGGTGACAATTCTTTGGTGTGTGGGGGCGATTCTTTGATGTGCGGGTGACAATTCTTTGATGTGTGGGGGCATTACTTTGATGTGTGTGAGAATATTGTTCTACGAGAGTCTATTTGACTCACACATATGTGAATCAGCTGTCACAAGTTTAAAGTACACAAAAACTATTCCCGACAAGGCAATGAAGCAGCAATTAATTAGTATAAGTGGCTGGCATTAATTAATTCCTGCAACAATTAGTGCATGCTAATGTTGTACTCTTTTCAGCTCATCTATAATATTAACAGTGCTACTGTTAAACCAAGGTTTAACGAGACCATACATCAATAGTTTAACAGTTTTACCGCATCCATTAGTTAAACCAAACCATACATTAACAGTTTAACAGGTTAACCGCATCCATCAGTTGAGTTAACCTGTCAAGTTTGTGACAGTTAGTCTACGGCTTTCCCCTACATGCTATTGTTGTTTAACATTTCTATTAACTAAGAATTGAAAGGAAAATTAAAGGGATAAGGGATCTTAACCATAAACATTTTTAATTAACTCAAATATAAAATACATATTTTTTTCAAGCTTTCTTTTTACATTATATGAGTTGGTGGTCAAATCATGTAGCGTTGATCTATTTCTTACAGAGCTTTAATTCAAAATTTGAATGACAACGTAATAATATCTAATTGTAATTAATAAGAAAACGGAAATGGCTAGATCATGATCTTTTATGTAAGCTGGTATTCACTGATGATATCTGTCGATCTTAGAACCAAACGTACCTTGATAAGGGGCAGATAATACCCAATTAGAGTTAGTATAGTGCAAGTTTGTGTGATTTAAAGGATATTTTTTCAGTTTTGCTTACTCACTAAACAACAATAATAATTCCTTTTTATCATGACTTACTATGTAGGCCTAGTTTTAGAATTTCTAAAAACTAAAAAGTTTAAAATTTAAAAAGGATAAAATCCTTCACAAAAACAAGTTTCTTATGCACTGACATAACGGAATTAACTTACACATTGACAACCTGTCGCAAGCCGATCATAAAAACTAAAATTGTAATACTAAAGCGAACACGGCAAGTCAAACTGACGCTGTAAGTTGAATGTTTACGGCATATACTAATTTCTCCGTATTGTATTATTGTTGCCTGCGCCTTTATTAGCATAACTAAAAAATAATATGCTTACAGTACCAAGCCTGCCATTGAGAAATAACTCTACAATTCTACATTGATTAAGGTTTTGATTTATGTCAACTTGGGCGTTTGTTGGTTTTAAGTGGGTTGTATCGTTTCAAGGGACACAATTCTAGCTAGTGTTATTTAGCGTTCGGTAAAATGATTCTTACCTGCTCGAAAAAAAATAAACCGGGAGTGATCTCCTCTAAACTTTCTCGAATATTCTTCTATAACACTACGGGGATGGCAACTCGGGATATAGACATTATTGCTAATCAAAAATGTCTAGTTACTTAAGCTTTTTAAAATGGAATAGAATCTCATAGAAAAAAAGAATTGCGCACCATGTGAACGCCAAACAAAATGTGTATAATAGTGCGGAATATTATTAGTACTTAATAAATTCACATGCGTTTTTTGAGAAATCGGAAATAGCATAAAATTACTACTTCCGTTCAACGGAAATTACTAAAAATGTGACAGAAGGCAGACAATTATATTTCTTACTTCAAAGTAGAAAAAGTTCCTCTTCCGGTTATTGGAAATCGCTGAAAAGTTTAAACGGATCTACAAATTTGATATAATACTTACATGTGAAATTTCATCAACCTAGCTGTAACGGTACTCAAGTTATAGTGTTTACACACCCACCCACCCACCCACCCACCCACCCACCCACCCGCATGCACGCATGCACGCACGCTGCACACGCACACACACACACTTCTAGTTCGATATGTGTTTGTTGTCGTGTGTCACTGGCTCAACGCCTTGTCACGTCTGAGCTGTGCTGGTGTTTGCTGTATTGACATTTTTAGAGGTGTTTTTAGAGGTTTTTCTAGAGGTGTTTTAAGGGGTTTTTAGATGTGTTTTTAGATGTATTTTTAGAGGGTTTTTAGAGGTATTTTTAGATGTATTTTTAAGGGGATTTTACATGTGTATTTAAGGTTTTTTTAATGGCGTTTTTCAGGTGTTTTAAAGGTAATTGTAGAGTTGTTTTTAGAGGTGTTTTTAAAAGTTTTTAGAGGTGTTTTTAGAGGTGTATAATAGGTGCTTTAAAGGTGTTTTAGATGTGTTTTTAGAGATAGTTAGGGATAAAAGAAAACAGCAGCTGGCGGTACTAGGGATGTTTTTGGTTGACCTGCTGGTATAATTCTTTGATTCATTGATCCATCTGTTGAAGCAGTTCAGCTGATTAAACCCGGAGCTTTGATTGGTTCAATCCTAGATCAGACAACAGCCTGTATGGCAGTGAGCTCTCCTATCACTTGATACACTGGGCTAGTCTAACTACCGAAAACACTGGGCTAGTCTAACTACCGAAAACACTGGGCTAGTCTAACTACCGAAAACACTGGGCTAGTCTAACCAAGAACAGACATCCAACAACACCATGTATACGGTCAGTCGAATTTTTAAAAACATTTACAAATGATTGAAATGGTTTACTATTAAGTCAATTTAAGACTTATTTTGGTAGAAAATGTTAGATCACTCACAACATTACCGTAGCTCAGTTGTCGTCGCCAAAACTTAGCCTGAGCTTTGGTTTACAAGTGTATTTCTACAACACTCTCATTACTCAACTGTCTACACCATTCTCATTATTCAACTGTCTACAACATTCTCATTACCCAACTACAACATTCTCATTACCCAACTGTCTACAACATTCTCATTACCCAACTACAACATTCTCATTACCCAACTGTCTACAACATTCTCATTACCCAACTACAACATTCTCATTACCCAACTGTCTACAACATTCTCATTACCAAACTACAACATTCTCATTACCCAACTACAACATTCTCATTACCCAACTACAACATTCTCATTACCCAACTGTCTACAACATTCTCATTACCCAACTACAACATTCTCATTACCCAACTGTCTACAACATTCTCATTACCAAACTACAACATTCTCATTACCCAACTACAACATTCTCATTACCCAACTACAACATTCTCATTACCCAATTGTCTACAACATTCTCATTACCCAACTGTCTACAACATTCTCATTACCCAACTACAACATTCTCATTACCCAATTGTCTACAACATTCTCATTACCCAACTACAACATTCTCATTACTTAACTACAACATTCTCATTACCCAACTACAACATTCTCATTACCCAATTGTCTACAACATTCTCATTACTCAACTGTCTACAACATTCTCATTACCAAACTACAACATTCTCATTACCCAACTACAACATTCTCATTACCCAATTGTCTACAACATTCTCATTACCCAACTACAACATTCTCATTACTCAACTATCTACAACATTCTCATTACCCAACTACAACATTCTCATTACCCAACTGTCTACAACATTCTCATTACCCAACTACAACATTCTCATTACCCAACTACAACATTCTCATTACTCAACTATCTACAACATTCTCATTACCCAACTACAACATTCTCATTACCCAACTACAACATTCTCATTACGAAACTGTCTACAACATTCTCATTACCCAACTGTCTACAACATTCTCATTACCCAACTACAACATTCTCATTACTCAACTACAACATTCTCATTACCCAACTGTCTACAACATTCTCATTACCCAACTACAACATTCTCATTACCCAACTACAACATTCTCATTACTCAACTATCTACAACATTCTCATTACCCAACTACAACATTCTCATTACCCAACTGTCTACAACATTCTCATTACCCAACTGTCTACAACATTCTCATTACCCAACTACAACATTCTCATTACCCAACTACAACATTCTCATTACACAGCTGTCTACAACATTCTCATTACGAAACTGTCTACAACATTCTCATTACCCAACTGTCTACAACATTCTCATTACCCAACTGTCTACAACATTCTCATTACCCAACTACAACATTCTCATTACCCAACTGTCTACAACATTCTCATTACCCCAACTGTCTACAACATTCTCATTACCCAACTACAACATTCTCATTACCCAACTGTCTACAACATTCTCATTACTCAACTGTCTACAACATTCTCATTAACCAACTGTCTACAACATTCTCATTACCCAACTGTCTACAACATTCTCATTACCCAACTACAACATTCTCATTACCCAACTACAACATTTTCATTACCCAACTACAACATTCTCATTACCCAACTGTCTACAACATTCTCATTACCCAACTACAACATTCTCATTACCCAACTGTCTACAACATTCTCATTACCCAACTGTCTACAACATTCTCATTACCCAACTACAACATTCTCATTACCCAACTACAACATTCTCATTACCCAACTGTCTACAACATTCTCATTACTCAACTACAACATTCTCATTACTCAACTACAACATTCTCATTACCCAACTGTCTACAACATTCTCATTACCCAACTACAACATTCTCATTACCCAACTGTCTACAACATTCTCATTACCCAACTGTCTACAACATTCTCATTACCCAACTACAACATTCTCATTACTCAACTACAACATTCTCATTACCCAACTGTCTACAACATTCTCATTACCCAACTGTCTACAACATTCTCATTACCCAACTGTCTACAACATTCTCATTACCCAACTGTCTACAACATTCTCATTACCCAACTACAACATTCTCATCACCCAACTACAACATTCTCATTACCCAACAGTCTACAACATTCTCATTACTCAACTACAACATTCTCATTACTCAACTACAACATTCTCATTACCCAACTGTCTACAACATTCTCATTACCCAACTACAACATTCTCATTACCCAACTGTCTACAACATTCTCATTACCCAACTGTCTACAACATTCTCATTACCCAACTACAACATTCTCATTACCCAACTACAACATTCTCATTACCCAACTGTCTACAACATTCTCATTACCCAACTACAACATTCTCATTACCCAACTGTCTACAACATTCTCATTACCCCAACTGTCTACAACATTCTCATTACCCAACTACAACATTCTCATTACCCAACTGTCTACAACTAGACCTATGAGAACGATAATCAAAATTACTTCCGTGTGCTCTATAAAATTAATTAAAAAGTCTAGTCACATTTAAGCGCAATTTCCTTATGTTATCTAAAAATAGCTCTGTCGTAGCGTAAATCAAGAGCAGGGTAAGTAAAACCATTGGTTAAAATACATGTTTTATTTACAATAGAGTTACATGACTAAAAACCATTGCGCGCCTACTGAACGTGATGACGCAGCCATTGAACGTGATGGCGCAGCTATTGAACGTGATGACGCGTGTGGTGTGGTTGGATAAAAATGCCTACTAATTCGGTCCAAATTTTAATTAATTCAAAAACTTTTTGTGACCGAACGAAATGATTTTTGAAAACTTTCTTCGGCAATATTGTTCTAAATTATGGCAGGAATCGATTGGTACATGTTTCAAGTCGCTAAGTAGTCTGGTTGCCGAGATATGGGCCAAAAACTGCATTTTTTCGAGGTTTTTTGGCTTTTCCGGGAAATCCATGAAAGAAACCCGGAATTTTTATGGCCTATGTTCATCCTCGTAACTTGCTTAACATAATTGCTTTTGGAACTAGTCATCGATATTGCTTTGTTGAGGAGGAGATACGACTTAAAGCTGCGGACACACATTCATACATTCATCCATCCATTCATCCATCCAGAAATGACGGGTTAATAAACGCAATTCTCCAGAATGGAAATTGCGCTAAAAACTTTTGATGACGATTTATCCACATACAATAGTTTTTGTAAACACACAACACAATCTTTTTCCTATCCTTCAACACTTCAACTGAAACCCACGCTGTTTTATTCTAGTCATCTACTCTCTTATCTACCATACATCTCATCATAACAAACACATCCCACCATAACAAACACATCCCACCATAACAAACACATCCCGCCATAACAAACACATCCCGCCATAACAAACACATCCCGCCATAACAAACACATCCCGCCATAACAAACACATCCCACCATAACAAACACACCCCACCATAACAAACACATCAAATCTTAACAAACATAGTCTATCATAACAAACATATTCTATCATAACAAACATATTCTATCATAACAGACATATTCTATAATAACAAACATATTCTATCATAACAAACATATTCTATCATAACAAACATATTCTATCATAGCAAGCAAATTTTACCATAACAAGCAAATTCTATCATAGCAAGGAAATTCTATTAAAGCAAGGAAATTCTACCACAGCAAGCAAATTCTACCGTTAGTCGTGTCGAGTTTATCGTAAGTCCTACAAACACTCAGCTCACTTTTTTATGGTTGTCACAAACCTAACTCACTTGTCACAACTGAATACCTGTCACAAAACTTAAACTCCAGTCATAATTAACATAACAGCTCCACCCCCCCCCCTCACCTCAATCTTCCAGATAGTTCTATCTGTCGTCGCAATCTGTCTCGCCCTTCAACTGACCACAGTCCAGAGCTGCCCAGAATGTGACAGGAAGCTATGCCACTACAAGCGCTGTGACTGCCTCCGTGCCTCGATGCCAGACATCCCCTCGACCCTATCCTGCGAGGAAGTCGGGGGCAACTACTATAACCTCGCTTGTGTGGGGGACTTTAAGTCCTGCCTGCAGGCTATAGGCTGCGATTGGATAAAAGAATACACGTGATTCGCTCATTTGTCGTGTTTAAGTTATTTTTAAAACTATCTACATGTCAGGGGGTCGTCCATAAATGACGTCACTCTCATAGGGGGGAGGGTGGGTCCGTAATTTTGTGACGGTGTGTAATGAGGGGAGGATGGGGGGGGGGGGGGGTTCAGATGGTGTGACGTCACACTTTTGCATTTAAAAAAAGCAATATTAGAAGCGTAGGCTGGGGTGTAACGTCATTTGGGGGGGAAGGGGGGGGGGTCTGGCTTTTTATGACGATATGTGACAAAGGGGAGGGGGAAGGTAAAAGTCGTTTGAGGGGGGTGCAAATTAAAATTTTGAGGGGGGGGGGGGGGGCAAATTGAAAATTGAAAGATTGTTCCCGAGGGGGGGGGGGGGGGCGCCAAATTGAAAGTTTGTCCCCGGGCACCGGGAAGGGTCGCTACACCTCTGGATTCCCCCCCCCCCCCCGACTTCTCAGATTGCTACATCAAGCAGTTGAGCAGTCAATGCCAGTGATCAATGTAGGTTGCTTGATCTACGTCAGTGTTCGGTTGAAGGTTGAGACTAAGAGGAATAAGATAAAACACATCTGATAGCAATATATTCTACTTTATAACAATGACAACAAACAAACACAAAACCTCCGCTACAGAAGGGACATCAATGGGTCAAACGTGCAAGTACACGTTCCACTAATGTTTGATGATGTATCAGTTGGCTAAACCCATGAAAACAACGAGCGACAGGGCTCAGGGCTACTTGGCTCATAGCAACATGGCTCGGGGCTACTTGGCTCATAGCTGTACGGGTCAAGGCTATACGGCGCAGTGCTACAAGGTTAGGTGGCTCAAGGTTAGGTGGCTCAAGGTTAAGTAAATCAAGGTAAGATGGCTCAAGGTTAGGTGGTTCAAGGTTAGATGGCTTAAGGTTAGGTGGTTCAAGGTTAGATGGTTCAAGGTTAGGTGGCTCAAGGTTAGATGGTTCAAGGTTAGGTGGCTCAAGGTTAGATGGCTCAAAGTTAGATGGCTCAAGGTTAGGTGGTTCAATGTTAGGTGGCTCAAGGTTAGGTGGTTCAATGTTAGGTGGCTCAAGGTTAGATGGCACAAGGTTAGGTGGCTCAAGGTTAGGTGGCTCAAGGTTAGATGGCTCAAGGTTAAGTGGCTCAAGGTTAGATGGCTCAAGGTTAGGTGGCTCAAGGTTAGATGGTTCAAGGTTAGGTGGCTCAAGGTTAGATGGCTCAAGGTTAGGTGGCTCAAGGTTAGATGGCTCAAGGTTAGGTGGCTCAAGGTTAGATGGCTCAAGGTTAGGTGGCTCAAGGTTAGGTGGTTCAAGGTTAGGTGGCTCGAGGTTAGATGGCTCAAGGCTACAAAGCTAGATGGCTCATGGTTAGATGGCTCTAGATGGCTCAAGGTTAGATGGCTCTAGATGGCTCAAAGTTAGGTGGCTCAAGGTTAGATGGCTCAAGGTTAGATGACTCAAGGTTAGATGGCTCATGGTTAGGTGGCTCAAGGTTAGATGGCTCAAGGTTAAGTGGCTCAATGTTATGTGGCTCAAGGTTAGATGGTTCAATGTTAGATGGCTCAAGGCTACAAGGCTAGATGGCTCAAGGTTAGATGGCTCAAGGTTAGATGGCTCAAGCAGAATTTCTTCCAGGCATCTCTTCGAGGGGGGGGGGGCGAAGAAAGTCTACCGCCCCCCCCCCCCCGAACAATATGGAATTTATATAGTAAACATGCACTTTTACTAGAATACGCCCCCACCCCCCCCTCCCCCCGTAAAATGTAGACCGCCCCCCCCCCCCGAAAATATCAAGTGCCCCTCCCCCCCCCCCCCGGAGAAAAAAGTCTGGAAGAAACACTGGGCTTAAGATTAGATGGCTCAAAGCTACTAGATGGCTCAGGTAACCAAATATTTTCAGTCGTGTTACTCATTTATAAACAAAGATAATTCCTATAAATAAATAAAAAATAAAACTCTGTTTAGTTAGTTGGCTCTTGTCTAATTTGGCTGTAAATTAACCACATGAATTAGACGACAAATGGTATGCTGATAAACAAACGTATACCACGATTTGAGGGGGTCAACCCCGTCCCATGTGATAGTGTCAATGCTGAAGTTAACATTATTTTAATTTAAGCCTACAACAAACAATAGGCCGCATTCAGAGGCGTAGCGACCCTTCCCGGCGCCCGGGGACAAACTTTTCGATTTTCACCCCCCTCGAGATTTCGATGTGCACCCCCCCTCCTCAAACTTTCGATTTGCACCTCCCCTCCCCTCGAGATTTCGATTTGCACCCCCCCCCCCCTCAAACTTTCGATTTGCACCCCCCTCAACCTTCCAATTTATTTTTCCAACCCATTTTGGCGCCCCTAAGGTCGGCGCCCGGGGACATATGCCCCTCCCCCCCCCCCTCGCTACGCTACTGGCCGCATTTGCGTGGTTCGCTCCGCATTACGCTAAATCTTTACCCTAGGTTGCACGCGATCTAAAAAAACTAGAAATCATATTAAGCTGTAGATCTATACAAAAATGGTAAATAAATAAAGAAGTAGATCTAGTGTAAGATTGATAATGATAATTGGTTCTTCAGAGTCACAGTTATGCTTTCGTTTTACTGGGGGGGGGGGGATTTATCAAGTAAGCCCGAATAAGGCCTAAACACTTTCAAAAATAGAAATGTTTTATTAATTAAAAACCTTTTCGTAGTTTACATTTTCCTATGAGTCTTTTCTAATAGAAAAATTTTGATTGGCTTCATTTTCAGAATCAGCCAATTAAAATAGGTTTCCCAAACTGTCTTAGGTAGCGTATTTGTTAACAAGATGGCGACCAGTCATGGTTATCCTAAATGGTTACTAAATTCCAAAGAAGATATTACGAAATCTAAGGTAAGTATAATATTCCATTAGGCCTGTATTGGATTAGCTCAGAGCTAGATCTGTAGTTACTAGTTAGTTATTTAATATTTATAGTAGAGATCTAGAGATAGACTGACCCTAGACCTGCTCAGGTGATCACGACTGACTGAGCTGATGAGTAAACTCAGTAAACTGAGTAAACTGGTACCTAAACTGTTTAGGTTTAATTAGTAAACAAAGTACACAGTTTCGTTACAAAGACATGAGTCATGAGTTTTGGCATAGGCCTAATATATTATATAATAATTTATTTAATGAATTACTAGGTAAAGATCTAATCAGTTATTGAATGGTAGGCTAATCTTTATTAGTTTAGTAGTCTCGATTACTTTAACCTTTAGTTTTAGCAGTAGTGATGAGTCGAGTGGTAGTCTTAAGTTTAGTTTTTGTAGTAGTACTTCTCCCAGTAGCCTAGTTTTAGAAGTTTTAGTTGTAATAGAAGTATATGAATGAATCATAAATACTTAAATATTGTAGTAGGCTAGGTTTTTAAAAGCAATACTTCTACAGGTAGTTGCCTGTCTGACTCAAATTAGTTTAAACTGTTTCCCAATTTTAACTAACTGAAACTTGTCTGAAACCAATTGATAATACCTTTTAATACGTGAATCTGTTAGGCAGTAAAATACAATATTAATATGCATTACCTGTGTACTTTCAGGCAATAGCATGTTTTTTTAAACTTATGTTTTTGGTTAGATACATGCTTGTCTTGGTTGTTATTTGTAAAATAGGAATAGTGAGATAAAAATAGACCTAGATTGATCCAGTAGTATTAATTTAAAAAAAAATGTTATCTTGAATATCTGTAATGTACTGTAAAATTGCATTCTCAAAAATATGTAACAATTGGTATTGTTCAAGACATCTTCAGGAGAATTATTTTTAAAGTCTAATGTAAAATTCATTTTTATACAGCGTTACTAAGGCAACAGTTTAAAGCTGTAGGTCAAGTGACACATTATGCGTTATTTCTAATTTTACTTTAACCATATATAAATGCTACAGTTGAATAAAATGCTTTAGCCATAAGTTAAAGTAATAATAATTCTAAATCAGGAAATTAAAATTACTACAGTACTTTTGGTTGTAAATAATAATCCAGATAACATATCTACATTTAAAATTGTATGTGTGGCGTAAAACAATGTGTGGTGTTTTTGCGTTTCTTTTAATATTGTCTTGTATGTTGTACGCCAGGAGTGGAACTCATTTGTCCATGAACTCCACGAGGCCGTACAGCAACAGTTGACAGAGAGCCATGTCCAGTACTTCACAGACTTATCAGATGCTGAAAAAGAGCTCTTTATGCAGAGAGCAACTAAGGCTTTGGAAGGAGGTGATTCATTTAGATTTTACCTGCATCAATTAGCATTACAAACTTAATAGCTTACATATAAGTCGTGTTGCCATTATATATATATATATATATATATATATATATATATATATATATATATATATATATATATATATGTTACCGAGTGTATTCGCAGCGCCAAATGTTACCGAGTGTATTTACTCGCAGTGCCAAATGTTACCGAGTCTATTTACTTGTGCTATCTTTGACCAGCACACAACATCAACCACAATATAGATACTCGGAAGTGCAGGTTTACATTTATCTCTTTATTAAATGAATCAATAGAAATGCTCCACATAGCAAGGCATCAATGTTCCACAAGAATACAATGAACCAACTGACCCCCACTGTCCTCACTAGTTCTCACATATCAGAATACATGGTTCAGGCTTCATACCTTATTCTCTCGAATGGAAACACGTATCTACAGTTCAGGCTTCCACAACTGTTCTCAACTGTCCCGTCTCCTTCTGTCCTGCCCTCTCCTTATATCGCTTCCCAAAATACGCAGTCGCCTTGTATTCATAATCGATTCTATTCGTTTCATCATAGCTATTAACTCCGCACTTCTGTCGTGCCATCCTATTATTAGACTTTTGTTTCTAATTCTGTCACACCACCTGCATCCGTTGCGTCAGACTGTATTGCGTTCTTATCAATAGTCTTTAGTAACTACACTAGTTACATATATATATATATATATATTTATATATATATATATATATATATATATATATATATATATATATATATATATATATATATATATATATATATATATATATTAATCCCACTGCTAATCCTAAGTAAAATTATCCATAAACCACTATACAGAGATATGAGTATAGCTAATGTTTAAGACCACAAAAATGTCTTGTTCAAAACCATAATGACCTGTGTGTTCTCATGTATGCTATATCAATTATTCCTGACTGCAATGGTAGAGACACAACTGATAAGCTCATGGAACAAAACTTTGAATTTAAAAAAAACTTTAAATAAATACTTTATTTACAAGTGAACTAAAAAAATATTGAAATAAAATGTAGATTAAGTAATATGAATGAACTCACAAAACATCCTTATTAGTTTCTATGCCTACTTTGTTGTTTAGTCCAGTCGCATTTTAATCTACTCCATGACAGACTACTTGATATCCTTAGATTGGTGTTGTAAAACTTCAAATAAAATGTAGATTACTTGATATCCTTAGATTGGTGTTGTAAAACTTCAGATAAAATGTAGACTACTTGATATCCTTAGATTGGTGTTGTAAAACTTCAAATAAAATGTAGACTACTTGATATCCTTAGATTGCTGTTAATTGATTTCTTGTGTTAAAAATTGTGTTGAGTTTTTATTATGTTTTACAGGGTCGTCGTCCAAAAATTTGTTCACCAAAGTTTCAAGCGTGATGGACCAGCGCTTGAATGATGAGGTCAGTCAACAGCTGATGGATGACAACCCCACAGGTTGGCCAAATATTCAGTTTTTAGACTTTATTTTTTAATTATACCATCATATTCATAATGCTGCGATAACACTAGAAGGGTTAATATGTTTATATACTTGGATAAAGTAAAACATGTGAGAATAATATTTCAAAATCATCATTTGTGGAATACAGGTACAAAATCTGACCTTGTGGTTGAATCTGCTCATGAAGGCGTCATAAGCCTGTTGAAGCGCTGGCCAGATATGAAGAGTAAACTCCACATCTGCTTTAACCAGCCACTGGTAGAGCCACTGAGGCAACTGGCCTGGCAGCTCTATCTAAGTAACCCTAGAGGTGGGTCTCACATTGTGGAAGGTTAAATTAACTGTAAAATTCTTCTAGTGGTGGGACTTACTTACATTATGTAAGGTTACATTTTCTTGAAGGTTAATTGACTAATAATGGAATTATTAAAATAAATCTGCACAATTCTTATAAATAGTGCTGTTAAATGTATGTTGAAAATTTTTTACTTAAAAGCTTACATAAAATAAAACTACTTATAAATCCACGTAACTGATCTGTGCCCAATCAAAATACAGGCATCGTTCCCTAAGGCCAATTTTTACTCACCTTCATGCTCATTACATCATTACAAACAATGGATGCCCCAAAATAACATGTCCACTCTCCACCTTCCATTACAAATCATATTAATGAACATTATCATGTTTTTCATGGTTCTGTCCATTCAATAAAATACTACTCTGCCAAATGACACTTCTAAATTCCACACCTTCATGACAAATTGTCACCAAAGTCTGACACCCTGACATATTGTACAAAAAGTGTGACACCCTTGTAACAGAAGCATTATATCATTTATGTACAATATACAAGCATAAAACTATGTATATCTACTAACATGCTTTAAATGATGTAGCGTCTATTAACTCAAATTATAACCTAGCTTTGATGGGACTAGATGACTTACATTTATTTATCTACTAAAACTTCTAGTTACTAACTCTGGCAATGGCATGGTCAACCAATGGTAAGGTCAGTTCATGCATTCAGTGTCTAGATTTCTTAACTTCACAAATGTTTCCATTCAGTGTCTAGATTTCTTAAAACTTCACAAGTTCATGCATTCAGTGTCTAGATTTCTTAACTTTACAATTCTGTTAAACTGTTTTATTACTCATAGTTTGATTTGTGTTAATAAAATTTTGTTTCAAAGTCAAAAGAAAAGATTCAATACCTAGACAACTTTAACTTTTTTTTCTCTAGATAATAAAATAGTACAAAAAAATTTAAATTAATTATCAGGGATGCGATGTATTTATTTAAAATTTGTTTAAAAAAAAATCTTAATTAAAATGCATTGATTAAAAAGTTTCATTAAGACTGTTTATTAATTAAAACACTATAAACAGTTATTGTACTAGCCTATATATTATTATAAAAAAAATAGTAGACTAAGTATTGGAAGGTCTACCATTTTATTAGGCATTTTTTGATTATTTAAAAAAAAACAACTGTTTTGTTATGAGTAATTAATGTTAGCCATTTTTTGTTGAACATTTATGGAAGTTTTGATTTTCTATACAGTTTTTTCTATTTTACAAAACTGTACACATACAATATTTTTTTTGGCACTTATCTTTGGTATCATGTTGTTTGATGTTGTTCCCCTCACATAAAAGTACCCTTGTCTATTACAGATATCTTTACACTTTGCTAACAAAGCTTGTTGTTGTAAACATTTTAAAAAAATATGTTTACTGCTCTCTAGTTCTAGACATTATGTTGTGACGTTATGTTGTGACATTTTTAATGTGCTGTAATCACAAGTAACAAAGCCACAGTTCCTGTTGGTTGTTTTAGCCCTTTGGTCACATGACACTTATCATCCAATCCACAAACTTCCGCACTGAGAAGGGGTGATCAAGACACTGGGAAAGTGAATTTGAAATGTTTTTTTAAACCTGATTTACTTTATGTATCTTAAATAAACAACCCCATTAAAAACTGTATGCATCTTGTAAAAACCACGGTAAAGCCCCAAGCTCCATATTTATATTAAGAAATACATTTGTAAATATTTAAGTGTATTTTATGTTGAAATCATCTTGCTGCTTGTTTAAGGATGTGTGTCCTACTTTCATCAGTCAGAGAAATTTGTTTATTTGTTAAATGATATGTGTCTTAGTTTTATCAGCTAGGAAAAACTAGGTTGACCTGTTAAATGCTATGTGTCCTACGTGTATCAGCCAGAATTTTTTTTGTTGATTTGTTAATGATGTGTGTCCTACGTGTATCAGTCAGAAAAATCTTTGTTGATTTGTAAATGATGTGTGTCCTACTTCTATCAGCCAGGAAAATCTATGTTGACCTGTTAAATGAAAACCCGCGGGCTGCCATGTCACCTTTAGACCTGGAGATCTCACAGAAAGTGGAGCAGATGGTTCTGTCTGAAACAACATTTGCTGAACTCAAGGGATCTGTGGGTATGACCAGGTTGGGCGGGGGGTGGGGGGGGGGGGCAGGGGGGGGGGAATCTCACAGAAAGTGGAGCAGATGGTTCTGTCTGAAACAACATTTGCTGAACTCAAGGGATCTGTGGGTATGACCAGGTGGGGGGAGGGGGGGGGGGGCAGGGAATCTCACAGAAAGTGGAGCAGATGGTTCTGTCTGAAACAACATTTGCTGAACTCAAGGGATCTGTGGGTATGACCAGGTGGGGGGAGGGGGGGGGGGGCAGGGGATCTCACAGAAAGTGGAGCAGATGGTTCTGTCTGAAACAACATTTGCTGAACTCAAGGGATCTGTGCCAGGTGGGGGGAGGGGGGGGGCAGGGGGATCTCACAGAAAGTGGAGCAGATGGTTCTGTCTGAAACAACACATGCTGAACTCAAGGGATCTGTGGGTATGACCATTGTTGGGGGGGGGGGGTGTCTTCTTAAGTTTTATGTTCTCTATCTGTTTTGATAATCTTTAGCAAAGATGAAGTAGAGTTCATATGTTATTGTGATCTAATTATAAGATGGATTGTGTGATCATGACTTAGCCCAGCTCCCTTTACTTTCCCCAATTAAAGCCAGGTACCCATTAGAGCTGAGTGCAATCAGTGGAGAACTATAGCCTCTCTGTATATTAGTTACCACAATGGGGGTATTTTAAAATATTGAAATAGAAGGTTTTTACAGCAACACTTCAAACTTAGATATTTAACAATAATTAATTAAATTTTTCCCATATTAATATTGCCATAGTTATGCGTACTTTGTTTTGTCTAGATAATTGTTTTATTTTATGGGCTACAAAGAGTTTTCTCTCTGACCTTAGGTGCCTTCTATGCGATGAAGGCCACTTTGTCGTACCATCATGCTAGACAGCAGACCAGCAACAGGCTGAAGGACATTGACTATTTTCTTGTTGTACCTTTTGTGGTAGTTGCTAGCAGTAACATTTCCAGGTAACTCTTCACACAGAAAGTAAACAAAACTGTTCAGTGTATTGTATTCATGCTGACAATTGTTTGGATTTAATATTTAGTCCTTTTTTTTAGACACTGTTTGCCATATTTAGGTACACTTAGGACTATACATCTTTAAATAATCTGCTATGATGGGATGTTACATTTTCTCTAGATCTTTATACGCCCTGCTATAATGAGATGTTACATAAGTCTAGATCTTGATATACCCGGCTGTAATGTTACATAAGTCTCTAGATCTTGATATGACCTCACTGCTGTAATGTTACAAAAGTTTCTAGATCTTGATATGCCATGCTGTAATGTTACATAAGTCTCTAGATCTTGATATACCCTGCTGTAATGTTACATAACTCTCTAGATCTTGATATACCCTGCTGTAATGTTACATAAGTCTCTAGATCTTGATATACCCTGCTGTAATGTTACATAAGTCTCTAGATCTTTAAATGACCTGCTATAATGAGATGTTGTTTACAATTCTTAACATAGGCGAGAACCTGCTTCAGGTAAACTTGTGGCACTTCTGGTGGAAGAATACCTGACCTATTTAAGTACACGACCTGGCTTTGTCATAGATTCTGGATCTCAGGTAGGATTAAAATAAAAAGTTAAATCATGGTGGAAGAAAGCTGTGAAACAATTATTAATTTGTAGTTCTTCTGTGTGCAGCTTCACAATGAAGAGATGAAAGGATTTGTCAATAAAGTGGCTGTAATACTAGAGAAACATTATCCTGATGTGTCGACCGTCATCTCCAAGACATACATCCCAGCCAGAGGTAGGTGGAGTGTTGAGTTTCTGATAGGGTAATGTGACCATCTGAGAAAGGGTTATGTAAATATCATGTTAAACAAATATATATATATATATATATATATATATATATATATATATATATATATATATATATATATATATATATATATATATATATATGAACTAACATTGATAAACTCTTACACAGATAACCTAGAATTTCAAATGATAGAAATATTGGTAAATGTCTTCAAAGATTGTAAATCATGTTATTATTGGACCAATTTTTCTGTAAATTATGTTATGATTGGACCAATTTTTCAGAGAAAATTATCGCCACAGAGAAGGGCTCTCGAGCTTTGTTGTTGGAAGGTCTGCAGGAACTTATTCGACCGATGGTACGCACCATGCTAATAGGTAACAGTTAGTTAGTGCAGGGTGCTAATAGGTAACAGTTAGTTAGTGCAGGGTGCTAATAGGTAACAGTTAGTTAGTGCAGGGTGCTAATAGGTAACAGTTAGTTAGTGCAGGGTGCTAATAGGTAACTGTTAGTTAGTGCAGGGTGCTAATAGGTAACAGTTAGTTAGTGCAGGGTGCTAATAGGTAACAGTTAGTTAGTGCAGGGTGCTAATGGGTAACAGTTAGTTAGTGCAGGGTGCTAATAGGTAACAGTTAGTTAGTGCAGGGTGCTAATAGGTAACTGTTAGTTAGTGCAGGGTGCTAATGGGTAACTGACAGTTAGTGCAGGGTGCTAATGGGTGACAGTTATTGCAGGGTGCTAATGGGTGACAGTGCAGGGTGCTAATGGGTTACAGTGCAGGGTGCTAATGAGTAACTGACAGTCAGTTAGTGTAGGGTGCTAATAGGTATCAGTGAGTTAGTGCAGGGTGCTAATGGGTAACAGTCAGTGCAGGGTGCTAATGGGTAACAGTTAGTGCGGTGTGATAATGGGTAACAGTGCAGGCAGTGGCGTAGCGAGGTCGGGTGTCACCCGGTGCGGCACTTAATGGCGTCACCCCCCAGAGGCGTAGCGACCCTTCCCGGGTACAAACTTTCAAATTTTTGATTTGCACCCCCCTCAAACTTTCGATTTGCACCCCCCCCCTCAAGTTTTTGTTGGCGTAGCGACCCTTCCCGGGTACAAACTTTCAAATTTTTGATTTGCACCCCCCTCAAACTTTCGATTTGCACCACCCCCCTCAAGTTTTTCTCTATATATTTTGCTATTTTTTGTCTTGGTGTCACCCCCCTAAATGGTGTCACCTGGTGCGGTCCGCACCCCCGCCCCCCCCCCCCTCGCTACGCCCCTGAGTGCTGGGTGCTATTGGGTAACAGTTAGTGCAGGGTGCTATTGGGTAACAGTGCTGGGTGCTAATGGGTGACTGTCGATGTGTGCCGTGAACTAATGAGTTACAGCCAGTCAATACAGGGGTTCAGTAGAATAAACAAAGATCTAGACCAAAACTTTAGCTTTGAAAAAATCAATTACTTCTCTTTTAGCTTTAAAATTTCCAAAATTACTGTGTGTGGAATAATGTGTGTGAAATTTTGTGTGTGGGAGAGTAATGTGTGGATAAAGGCAAAAAAAAAACGTTTGTTTTTAATATTAATTATGTTTCTAGTTTAATTTATTAAAACTTAATTCCAATCCAGGTTATTTGAACTTTGAAACTCTTCTGTTTGTGTGGGACCAGTACATCATTGGTCTAGATGTGCCAGGTTTTAGTGCGGAGTGGCTGTCTGTTGCCATAGCAACCCTTCTGGGCCTCGAACATGAAAAGCTAAAAGATTGTCAATCTGTAAGTTTTTGTTGGCAAATATTCTATTTAAAAACTCTAAATAAATTTGTTTTGCAGTGTTATAATCTACAATTAAAAAATTAAGATAACCATTTTATTTTTACATCGTGACTTTCCTTGTGATTCTTGCTTATATGAATTACCACATGTCATCAACTGTTCTAAATTTCCGTCCCCCCACCCCCTTCCACCACCCAGCCCCTGGCCATGGAGGCTGTGTTAAACAGGGAAAGTCCTCACCTGACTGTACAGCAGTTTCAGTATCAGGTCAGTCAAACAGTGGTCATTTTATTTAGTCAGTCAAACAGTGGACATTTTATTTAGTCAGTCAAACAGTGGACAGTCAAATGGTGGACATTTAAAGTCAGTCAGATGTTGGACATTGTTAGTCAGTCAAATGGTGGACATTTTTAGTCAGTCAAATGGTGGACATTTTAAGTCAGTCAAACAGTGGACATTTTATTTAGTCAGTCAAACAGTGGACATTTTAAGTCAGTCAAACAGTGGACATTTTATTTAGTCAGTCAATGGTGGACATTTTATTTAGTCAGTCAAATGGTGGACATTTTATTTAGTCAGTCAAATGGTGGACATCTTATTTAGTCAGTCAAATGGTGGACATTTTAAGTCAGTCAAATGTTTGACATTTTATTTTAAGTCAGTCAAATGGTGGACATTTTTTTAAAAAGTCAATCAAATGTTGGACATTTTAAGTCAGTCAAATGTGGACATTTTATTTAGTCAGTCAAATAGTGGACATTTTAAGTCAGTCAAATGGTGGACATTTTTTATAAAAGTCAGTCAAATGGTGGACATCTTTTTTAAAGTCAGTCAAATGGTGGACATTTTTTTAAAGTCAGTCAAATTGTGGACATTTTTTTAATGTCAGTCAAATGTTTGACATCTTATTTAGTCAGTCAAATGGTGGACATTTTAAGTCAGTCAAATGTTTGGCATTTTATTTTAAGTCAGTCAAATGTTTGACATTTTATTTTAAGTCAGTCAAATGGTGGACATTTTTTTTAAAAGTCAATCAAATGTTGGACATTTTAAGTCAGTCAAATGTGGACATTTTATTTAGTCAGTCAAATAGTGGACATTTTAAGTCAGTCAAATGGTGGACATTTTATGTAGTCAGTCAAATAGTGGACATTTTTAGTCAGTCAAATGTGGACATTTTAAGTCACTCAAATGGTGGACATTTTTTTTAAAGTCAGTCAAATGTGGACATTTTAAGTCAGTCAAATGGTGGACATTTTATTTTAAGTCAGTCAAATGGTGGACATCTTTTTTAAAGTCAGTCAAATGGTGGACATTTTTTTAAAGTCAGTCAAATTGTGGACATTTTTTTAATGTCAGTCAAATGTTTGACATCTTATTTAGTCAGTCAAATGGTGGACATTTTAAGTCAGTCAAATGTTTGACATTTTATTTTAAGTCAGTCAAATGGTGGACATTTTTTTAAAAAGTCAATCAAATGTTGGACATTTTAAGTCAGTCAAATGTGGACATTTTATTTAGTCAGTCAAATAGTGGACATTTTAAGTCAGTCAAATGGTGGACATTTTTTTAAAGTCAGTCAAATGGTGGACATTTTTTTAAAGTCAGTCAAATGTGGACATTTTAAGTCAGTCAAATGGTGGACATTTTTTTTAAAGTCAGTCAAATGTGGACATTTTAAGTCAGTCAAATGGTGGACATTTTATTTTAAGTCAGTCAAATGGTGGACATCTTTTTTAAAGTCAGTCAAATGATGGACATTTTTTCATGGTCAGTCAAATTGTGGACATTTTTTTAATGTCAGTCAAATGTTGGACATTTTTTCATGGTCAGTCAAATGGTGGACATTTTATTTTTAAGTCAGTCAAATGTTGGACATTTTTTTCAAAGTCAGTCAAATGGTGGACATTTTATTTAAAGACAGTCAAATGGTGGACATTTTAAGGTAGTCAAATGGTGGACATTTTTTTATAGTCAGTCAAATGTGGACATTTTAAGTCAGTCAAATGTGGACATTTTAAGTCACTCAAATGGTGGACATTTTTTTTAAAGTCAGTCAAATGGTGGACATCTTTTTTAAAGTCAGTCAAATGGTGGACATTTTTTTAAAGTCAGTCAAATTGTGGACATTTTTTTAATGTCAGTCAAATGTTTGACATCTTATTTAGTCAGTCAAATGGTGGACATTTTAAGTCAGTCAAATGTTTGACATTTTATTTTAAGTCAGTCAAATGGTGGACATTTTTTTAAAAAGTCAATCAAATGTTGGACATTTTAAGTCAGTCAAATGTGGACATTTTATTTAGTCAGTCAAATAGTGGACATTTTAAGTCAGTCAAATGGTGGACATTTTTTTAAAGTCAGTCAAATGGTGGACATTTTTTTAAAGTCAGTCAAATGTGGACATTTTAAGTCAGTCAAATGGTGGACATTTTTTTTAAAGTCAGTCAAATGTGGACATTTTAAGTCAGTCAAATGGTGGACATTTTATTTTAAGTCAGTCAAATGGTGGACATCTTTTTTAAAGTCAGTCAAATGATGGACATTTTTTCATGGTCAGTCAAATTGTGGACATTTTTTTAATGTCAGTCAAATGTTGGACATTTTTTCATGGTCAGTCAAATGGTGGACATTTTATTTTTAAGTCAGTCAAATGTTGGACATTTTTTTCAAAGTCAGTCAAATGGTGGACATTTTATTTAAAGACAGTCAAATGGTGGACATTTTAAGGTAGTCAAATGGTGGACATTTTTTTATAGTCAGTCAAATGGTGGACATTTTTTTAAAGTCAGTCAAATGTTGGACATTTTTTTCCTGGTCAGTCAAATGGTGGACATTTTAAGTCAGTCAAATGTGGACATTTTAAGTCAGTCAAATGGTGGACATTTTTTTAAAAGTCAGTCAAATGGTGGAAATTTTTTTTAAAAGTCAGTCAAATGGTGGACATTTTTTTCATGGTCAGTCAAATGGTGGACGTTTTATTTTAAAGTCAGTCAAATGGTGGACATTTTATTTAAAGTCAGTCAAATGTTGGACATTTTATTGAAACAGTCAATCTACTTTTAGACATTTTGTTGGTTTTTAAAGATTTCATGTCCAATATGTCTTTTATTTTTTTCCGTGCTTAATTAATGACATTTCCATTATTGTATACTTATTTTTTATCATATCCTAAACCAAATTAGACTAAATTGTTTCTAGCATTGAAGAATTTTTCTGCTGTTTGTACCAGATCAAGAGGTACCACTACAGAGAACTGTTTGCCATGCTGACCGCTGACCAGAAGGCTGCAATGCCAGTCCTTGACCCCACACAGTGTAGGACTTTAAAAATATTGTTGCAATAAGACATGTTGTATATTTTATACTAGACATTTTTATTTTATAGAAAAGATAGCAGTGTTTTTTAAACTCAGCACAAACCCACACTTTACATATTTTATACCTCCCACCCTCCCATAATTTATACCATCCACCCTCCCATATTTTATACCTCCCACCCTCCCATAATTTATACCATCCACCCTCCCATATTTTATACCATCCACCCTCCCATATTTTAAACCTCCCACCCTCCCATATTTTATACCTCCCACCCTCCCATAATTTATACCATCCACCCTCCCATATTTATACCTTCCACCCTCCCATATTTTATACCTCCCACCCTCCCATAATTTATACCATCCACCCTCCCATATTTTATACCTCCCACCCTCCCATATTTTATACCATCCACCCTCCCATATTTTATACCTCCCACCCTCCCATAATTTATACCATCCACCCTCCCATATTTTATACCATCCACTCTCCCATATTTTATACCTGCCACCCTCTCATATTTTATACCATCCACTCTCCCATATTTTATACCTGCCACCCTCCCATATTTTATACCTTCCACCCTCCCACCCTCCCATATTTATACCTCCCACCCTCCCATATTTTATACCTTCCACCCTCCCACCCTCCCATATTTATACCTCCCATATTTTATACCTTCCACCCTCCCACCCTCCCATATTTTATACCTTCCACCCTCCCACCCTCCCATATTTATACCATCCACCCTCCCATCCTTGACAGCCATCCACCCACCATGGAGACACTGGTACAACGACCAGATCCCCCCCTACACAAAACCTCAGGACCGACCATCCACCCTCCCATATTTTAACCTTCCACCCTCCCATATTTTAACCTTCCACCCTCCCATATTTTAACCTTCCACCCTCCCATATTTTATACCCTTTAACCCCCCCATACTTGACAGCCATCCACCCACCATGGAGACACTGGTACAACGACCAGATCCCCCCCTACACAAAACCTCAGGACAGACGCAAGGCCAGGGAGGAGAGGGAAGCAGAGAGAGAGAGGTAAACATCTTTTGTTTCGCTTTTGTTGCATAGATAGTTTTTACAAGTTTTTGTGTTGCTATTTATAACTACATGAAGTTTTGTCTTGTTGATGTTTTATGGATAGTCTTACGTGAAATATTGAAACAAGAAATCATCATTTAAAGCTGGACATCCCAGTAAAAGAAATCCTTTAACATTCTGTTAAAGAACCTACTTTATTAAAAAAATTTTTAGCTCATGAAAAGTTTAGCATTTTTTATTAGTTTCTGAAGAAAATTTTCTTAAGCTGGTAATAAAACTAAACTGATCACTAAGAAAATGTTGTTAAGCTGGTAATAAAACTAAACTGACCACTAAGAAAATGTTGTTAAGCTGGTAATAAAACTAAAATGACCACTTTCTCCAGACTACTACAGCAGCAGAGAGATGCAGAAAGGTTAAAGAAAGAAGCAGAGCTCAGGGACAGAAGGTGAAGGTCATCTATGTTGTTTACCTACCCTCTATCAGACTACTTATGTTTGTTTGCTTGCAATATTTTTAAGGTGTTTTTTGTTTTATAATTTTTTTTAGAAAAATCTCCATCATAGGTTTATGTTTTATAATTCAAGAATCAGTTGGAATTAAATTTGTTTGAGTTATATCAGACTTCATGATATTTATCATTTGTTTATGGTTTATGTATAGTTTATTTAGACTTTATTTTATTCAAGCGGTTGTTTCTCCCCAGGGTGACTGAAGGGGAGATGATCAAATCTACAGTTGAGGAGAGGGCTAGGCTGGACAGGGAGAGAATTGAGTTGGAAAACCAACTTCAGGAGGTCGGTAGAGTTAAGGGTCCTGATAGCTCAAAATCAACTACAAAAAGACAATTTATTTTTTTATAAGCTTATTATTTAACTAGCCGAATGATAATAAATGATACATTTTAAAGTATATTCGAGGGGTCGGCGTGGTCGAGTCGGTAAAGCTCATGGTTGCTAAACCGAAAAGTCTCGAGTTCGAACCCTCGGGCAGATGAGGCTCGTTAGCTGTGGGACAGCCACTCTTCTAGGAGAGACAACTCCAAAATTAAACAACTGCTGCCTTGTAGTTTGTTCTTGGTTGGACAAAGGCTATGGAAGCAAATCCAAAAAGAAAAGCAGGCTGAAATCGGAGTCAATGGCCTCAATGGCGCATAACCAGTTGACACGTAACGCTTAATTGTGTTGGAGGCGTGGTCGAGTCGGCAAAAAAAAGCTCATGGTTGATAAATTCGAACAAAGTCTCGAGTTCAAACCCACTGGCAGATAAATCTCGATCCCCTTCAACACTAATAATTAAGAACGAAGAAGAAGAAGAAAAAAAGTATATTCTTTAAAATTTTGAATAGAAAGCACATTAAAATATGAATCATTATTATATTTGTCAATCTGTCATCTGATAAAATTTTCAGGAAAGAAGAAAACGACTGGACGCAGAGAGGCGAGCTCAGGAGGAGATTGAACAGTTGCGCAGGGAGCTAAATCTTTTGAAGAAACCTCCTGTCAGTATACTTGGTTATATTCTAATTATCTTCCTTTATCCAGTAATTGTACTTAGTTGTATTCAAATCAGAGGCGTAGCGAGGGTGGGGCAGGGGGGGGGGGGGGGGGGTGACACAGTTTGGGGGGTGACACCATGGCAAAAAAATGCAAAATGTACAGCAGAAACTTGTTTTTTTGCCTGTTCCATTAATGATTTAAGTTAAATAGTTATATATATATATATATATATATACTTTGTTTCTGGTGAGGGGGTGACACCACGAAGTGCCACACCGGGTGACACCGACCTAGTAACGCCATTGATTCCAGTGTCTTGTTTTTAAATCATATCTTTTTATAAACCATTGTACTGTTTAATGCAATATATTGTCTCTAGTTATGCCACTAGGGAACATTTATACAGTTTTAGTGATAAACTAAACCAGGCAACACACAAGCTGTGAATCAATTATAAAGCAACAACATCTGTTTGTATTCTACAAAGAAAATATATATCTATTCCTAATCCAGTATCCTGTTTTATCCAATAGTTATTTATTTAATGTTATTTCTGTATATTTTGACATTGTACAACTATTTTTTTGTCATCATTTCTTTTAGAAATCTCCAAATCCATCTTTGTTCAGCACTGCTTCCTATGTCAGGTACCATAAGACAGCTTATCATTAAATTAATTAACTAATTATATTCAGTAACTAATTAGTCAGTCTTTGATAAAGAAACTAGGGCTTTACGTTATGTATTTTACACAATGAATCAAGTTAACAGATGACAAAGTTAACTAACGGAATATTTCTTCATTCACACCCAACTGACAACCATGTTCACTAACTTATTTCCCCCTCCCCCAGCCGCATGTTGATACCTCCTCCCCCAAGTCCAGCCTCTGCAATGACCACCATCCCAGAATCCCCCTCCCACACCCCCGCCCCATCGCTCAACCCCAGGGCTCAAGCTGATGAGGTCATGTTTGATTTTCTCGCCAAGATCAGGAAAAGTATGGACAAAAGTGAGTACACAAGTCGTTTCTTCCTGCTAAACAAACAAGTGTTAGTGGACTCTATAGAGGAAGTAGAGTTCTTCTGTTCCTGAGGCTATCATGAACCTGTTTCCCTGCTTACAACTGCTTGTCAGGTGCCTGCAAATCTGTGAAAAAAAAATGTTCTAGACTTCTGAGTTTATCTGTCCTTTAACTGTTTCATGCAGTAGAACTTCCCTAACTTGTACCTGTGTTCCTCATCCTTCTTCCATCAACTGTAACATCACATTGTTTCCTGATGTATTTTTTTTATAATGGATGAGCAGACTGAATATCTACCTGCATTTAATGTTTGAATACAAGTCGGTCAGCCTTTACCAATATTTTTTTTACAAATACCTTCAGTGTCTGGTCTATATTGTACTCTTAACTTTCCAGAACAAATGTTCTGTGACAAGTTTTTCAAGTTTTTTGTCCTGTCTCACACTGCATACACTGGAACTAATCCAATCCATACATGCACTGGAAAACCACCAATAACTTTTTACAACCAACCACTACACCCCTCCACCTCATGTATGAAATTACAACCAACCACTACACCCCACCACCCAATGTATGAAATTACAACCAACCACTTCACCCCACCACCCCATGTATGACATGACCTTCACCACGTGACCTTGACCTCACCAGTTGCAAGCGGTGAAGGCCCAGAGGCCGAGTACCTGGACAAGGAAACAGAAAAGTTTATCTCCAACAACGTGCAGGACATCAAGAGGGCTCAGGTCAGTCTGTGGGGTGGTTTTTGTGTGTGTACGTCTGTGTGGGTTAGTTGGTGTGTGGTAGACTGGGTGTGTATGCGTGTATTCATGTGTCTGTGTGTGTATTAATCATGTGTATATGTGTATGTGTTAAAGACTGTGTGTGTACACGTGTTTGTGTTTAGTGTGTGTGTGTGCACATGACAGAGGCAGGTGTAGCGACCAGTAAACCACCCTATGAAACACCTGCTTAGATGTCCGATATGATTTTCTTATCGTTTTACTCTAGGGCTAGAAGTCATTGTAACGATGATTTGGAATACACTGTCCCCAGCTAATTAACGATCATTTGGATTTTTTATGATTTTAGTTTTGAGCTTCCTGTGTGGTTTAAACGTAGTGTTTTTTGTCTGATTTAAATTTCAAATTTCGTGGGTTTTTTTGTGTCTGATTCAGTGGCGTAGCCAGGATCGTCTCAAGGGGGGGGGGGGTTCCAATTTTTACCCGGGGACAAACTTTCGATTTGCACCCCCCCTCCCTCAGACTTTCGATTTGCACCACCCCCCCCCAAACTTTCGATTTGCACCCCCCCTCAAACTTTCGATTTGCACCCCGCTCATACTTTTTATATATATACCGAGGGGTCTATGGGGGGGGGGGGGGGTGTTATGACCCCCCCTAACCCCTCCCCCTCCTGCCTACGCCACTGGTCTGATTTAAACTTCAAACTTCGTGTTTTGTATTTTGTCTGATTTAAACTTCAAACTTCGTGTTTTGTATTTTGTCTGATATAAACTTCAAACGTCGTGTTTTGTATTTTGTCTGATATAAACTTCAAACGTCGTGTTTTGTATTTTGTCTGATTTAAACTTCAAACTTCGTGTTTTGTATTTTGTCTGATTTAAACTTCAAACGTCGTGTTTTGTATTTTGTCTGATTTAAACTTCAAACGTCGTGTTTTGTATTTTGTCTGATTTAAACTTCAAACGTCGTGTTTTGTATTTTGTCTGATTTAAACTTCAAACGTCGTGTTTTGTATTTTGTCTGATTTAAACTTCAAACGTTGTGTTTTGTATTTTGTCTGATTAAAACTTCAAGCGTCGTGTTTTGTATTTTGTCTGATATAAACTTCAAACGTGGTGTTTTGTATTTTGTCTGATATAAACTTCAAACGTTGTGTTTTGTATTTTGTCTGATGTAAACTTCAAATGTCTTGTTTTGTATTTTGTCTGATTTAAACTTCAAACTTCGTGTTTTGTATTTTGTCTGATTTAAACTTCAAACGTTGTGTGTTGTATTTTGTCTGATATAAACTTCAAACGTTGTGTGTTGTATTTTGTCTGATATAAACTTCAAACGTTGTGTTTTGTATTTTGTCTGATATAAACTTCAAACGTTGTGTTTTGTATTTTGTCTGATATAAACTTGTAACGTCGTGTTTTGTATTTTGTCCGATTTAAACTTCAAACGTCGTGTTTTGTATTTTGTCTGATATAAACTTCAAACGTCGTGTTTTGTATTTTGTCTGATATAAACTTGTAACGTCGTGTTTTGTATTTTGTCTGATATAAACTTGTAACGTCGTGTTTTGTATTTTGTCCGATTTAAACTTCAAACGTCGTGTTTTGTATTTTGTCCGATTTAAACTTCAAACGTCGTGTTTTGTATTTTGTCTGATTTAAACTTCAAACTTCGTGTTTTGTATTTTGTCTGATATAAACTTCAAACGTTGTGTGTTGTATTTTGTCTGATATAAACTTCAAACGTTGTGTTTTGTATTTTGTCTGATTTAAACTTCAAACTTCGTGTTTTGTATTTTGTCTGATTTAAACTTCAAACGTCGTGTTTTGTATTTTGTCTGATTTAAACTTCAAACGTCGTGTTTTGTATTTTGTCTGATTTAAACTTCAAACGTTGTGTGTTGTATTTTGTCTGATATAAACTTCAAACGTTGTGTTTTGTATTTTGTCTGATTTAAACTTCAAACTTCGTGTTTTGTATTTTGTCTGATTTAAACTTCAAACGTCGTGTTTTGTATTTTGTCTGATTTAAACTTCAAACGTCGTGTTTTGTATTTTGTCTGATTTAAACTTCAAACGTCGTGTTTTGTATTTTGTCTGATTTAAATTTCAAGTGTCGTGTTTTGTATTTTGTCTGATTTAAACTTCAAACGTGGTGTTTTGTATTTTGTCTGATATAAACTTCAAACGTTGTGTTTTGTATTTTGTCTGATGTAAACTTCAAACGTGGTGTTTTGTATTTTGTCTGATATAAACTTCAAACGTTGTGTTTTGTATTTTGTCTGATGTAAACTTCAAATGTCTTGTTTTGTATTTTGTCTGATTTAAACTTCAAACTTCGTGTTTTGTATTTTGTCTGATATAAACTTCAAACGTGGTGTTTTGTATTTTGTCTGATATAAACTTCAAACGTTGTGTGTTGTATTTTGTCTGATATAAACTTCAAACGTTGTGTGTTGTATTTTGTCTGATATAAACTTCAAACGGTGTGTTTTGTATTTTGTCTGATATAAACTTCAAACGTTGTGTTTTGTATTTTGTCTGATATAAACTTGAAACGTCGTGTTTTGTATTTTGTCTGATATAAACTTGTAACGTCGTGTTTTGTATTTTGTCCGATTTAAACTTCAAACGTCGTGTTTTGTATTTTGTCTGATTTAAACTTCAAACTTCGTGTTTTGTATTTTGTCTGATATAAACTTCAAACGTTGTGTGTTGTATTTTGTCTGATATAAACTTCAAACGTTGTGTTTTGTATTTTGTCTGATTTACACTTCAAACTTCGTGTTTTGTATTTTGTCTGATATAAACTTCAAACGTTGTGTGTTGTATTTTGTCTGATATAAACTTCAAACTTCGTGTTTTGTATTTTGTCTGATATAAACTTGTAACGTCGTGTTTTGTATTTTGTCTGATATAAACTTCAAACGTTGTGTGTTGTATTTTGTCTGATTAAAACGTCAAGCGTCGTGTTTTGTATTTTGTCTGATTTAAACTTCAAACGTTGTGTTTTGTATTTTGTCTGATGTAAACTTCAAACGTTGTGTTTTGTATTTTGTCTGATGTAAACTTCAAACGTTGTGTGTTGTATTTTGTCTGATTAAAACTTCAAGCGTCGTGTTTTGTATTTTGTCTGATGTAAACTTCAAACTTCGTGTTTTGTATTTTGTCTGATATAAACTTCAAATGTCTTGTTTTGTTATTCAGCTGGAGGTGTTTGGCCACAGACTTCAACCGGGCGAGTTTGAGCGCATGGACGCACAGAAGCAGAAGAGATCTAGTGACCAGATCATGGAGCTCATACAAAAATGGCGGGAAGACAGGCGAGCAAGGGAGATAAAACAGGGGAGATAAAGCAGGGGGATAACTCTTGAACAAATTATTTTTGTGATTAGTTGTGAAAAAATATTATATTTTATAAAATATGATACTTATTGATTGCCAGATTGAAGTAAGTGCAGTAATTCTAAAGCATGCCAATGGAATCGTACATTGAAGGATGGCTTGTAATTATCTAATTTTGAACTTTTTGTTAAAATGGTATAATTGTAATATAATTTGTATAATTTATTGTGGTAAAACTAAGTTTGTTATACAAAATATGACTTTAAAGCTGTATCAGATTGTATATATTTTTAGTGCTCTCCATGGATCAGTAAATGTTTATACTTCACTAGAAGAAGTTTACTGTTCAAAACATTTTAAACCTGAGAGTGATCTCCCATAGAACTCCAAATTTTAAGCCTATCTGGTCAGACTTTGGTGTCTGGTGTGTCCGTCCCTTAAGGTCACCATCCCCCATAATTTCTGTGATTTGATTTTACCTGTGTATACCTTCACTGCTACAGTAAAACTGTTTTAGCTGATGTACTTTACATCTAATGTCTAAGGTACTTCCTGTGCCACTGTGAATACATCTGTACATTCCGTCCTATTCTTTTAATTTTCAGTATACAATTTTATGCATACTGTTTTATACATACAAAAAATGTCAGTTATTTAAAAGCAATTTAACTGTTTTTTACATCTATTTTTATATCGAATAAAAACAAACTAATTTTAATACTTTTCATGCATGTTACTTAATTAATGAAAGAATACATTTGACACTGTAATTTGTCTGGTGGCCGGAAAGAACCGCAACGGAAAAAAGCGCAACGGAAAAAAGCGCAAAACAAAAAGCGCAACGGAAATAAGCGCACACGGAAAAAAGCGCAAAGAGAAAAAAGCGCACACAGAAAAAAGCGCAAAGAGAAAAAAGCGCAAACGGAAAAAAGCGCAAAGAGAAAAAAGCGCACACAGAAAAAAGCGCAAACAGAAAAAAGCGCAAACGGAAAAAAGCGCAAAGAGAAAAAAGCGCACACGGAAAAAAGCGCAAAGAGAAAAAAGCGCAAACAGAAAAAAGCGCAAAGAGAAAAAAGCGCACACAGAAAAAAGCGCAAACAGAAAAAAGCGCAAACGGAAAAAAGCGCAAAGAGAAAAAAGCGCAAACGGAAAAAAGCGCAAACAGAAAAAAGCGCACACGGAAAAAAGCGCAAACGGAAAAAAGCGCAAACGGAAAAAAGCGCAAACAGAAAAAAGCGCAAACGGAAAAAAGCGCAAACAGAAAAAAGCGCACACAGAAAAAAGCGCAAACAGAAAAAAGCGCAAACGGAAAAAAGCGCAAACGGAAAAAAGCGCACACAGAAAAAAGCGCAAACGGAAAAAAGCGCAAACAGAAACAGAAAAATGCGCAACCAGAAAAAACACAACGAAAAATGTGCAAAAGAGAAATTTAGCACAAAGACCATATGGACTAGATGACACATTTATACATGACTGTTAGGGCTGCTGTGAGAGTGTCGTGTTTGATCACGTGATCTACTACCATTTAAAGCGTACCACTACCATCTGCATTCCCATCACCACGATACAGGCGATAATCACTTTACACAATGCCTATTATTTTCTTGGTCAATAATTATTCAACTACTATTCTCGTATAAACATAAAACTATCGACATTTCACGAAGTATCTTTCACATTCTCCCTAGTCCGAACTACCTAGCTTGCATACTATAACAACCCGTTCCTATGGCAAAACTTCACTCTCTTTCATCCGCGTCATCAAACATGCATTCGTCATATCTCTCGTAACAACATTCATTCGCACCAAAATAACAATTTTGTATTTAATATTTTTTCACATCATGACGCACCTACCTACCTACCTACTACCCACCTACCCACCTACCTACCTACCTACCTAACTACCCACCTACCCACTTACCCACTTACCCGCCTACATATTTACCAAACTACCCACCAAAAAAGTATCGGCGAAGTTCGTAAGTTTCGTAAACTGTACTAGACATCATTTTTTTAATGAAAATTCATTGACATCATTGACATTTGTTACATATATGTTACATTTTGCGACAACCTTAATTAGTGCGTTGGGCTTGTATGAAAACTCACTTCGAACTAACTCAATTACATGCTATTTATTTTAACATTTATAAACTTCATCTCTCTTTGTTTCTTTATAAAAAGGTTACGGAAGGTTTTTAAGGTATTTTACTGAAATGTTTACCGGACGAATGCAAAAATGATATAAACAACCATCACTCTTCTGTTATATAGGCTACATGCAGTGTTTCTTCCAGACTCCCCCCCCCCCCCTCAAACTGTCGATTGTACCCCCCCCCCCTAGAACTTTCGATTTGCATATATATATATATATATATATATATATATATATATATATATATATATATATATATATATATATACCGAGGGGTCTATTGGGGGGGGGGTTATGACCCCCCATAACCCACCCCCCCCCCGCCTACGCCACTGCATATAAGTATTCGCATAGATTTAGAGTAGCGTCCCTTTTGTTTACATGTTTTCATTACCCTTCAAACAAAAGTCTATTTTAGTTATATTGAGATTAAAGAATGTAAATAAATAGTATACACAATTCTGTAGAATAGGAACGATTGGGAGGGAAGTGACATTTAGCGCAGTAAATTTAGAGGTTAGGTAGGGTATAATAAATGGTGGGGTTAGGAAAGTTAAGGGGTCCATTCTCTAATAGGCAATCTATGTCTCTTTCGTACTTTCGTGTTGGTTTATTGTCGAACCTGTCCTCACCTTACATCACAACAGTTGGGTGACGCTTACCGTGTAATGTTAAAATAAATAGCATGTAATTGAGTTAGTTCGAAGTGAGTTTTCATACAAGCCCAACGCACTAATTAAGGTTGTCGCAAAATGTAACATATATGTAACAAATGTCAATGATGTCAATGAATTTTCATTAAAAAAATGATGTCTAGTACAGTTTACGAAACTTACGAACTTCGCCGATACTTTTTTGGTGGGTAGTTTGGTAAGTATGTAGGCGGGTAAGTGGGTAGGTGGGTAGTTAGGTAGGTAGGTAGGTAGGTGGGTAGGTGGGTAGTAGGTAGGTAGGTAGGTGCGTCATGATGTGAAAAAATATTAAATACAAAATTGTTATTTTGGTGCGAATGAATGTTGTTACGAGAGATATGACGAATGCATGTTTGATGACGCGGATGAAAGAGAGTGAAGTTTTGCCATAGGAATGGGTTGTTATAGTATGCAAGCTAGGTAGTTCGGACTAGGGAGAATGTGAAAGATACTTCGTGAAATGTCGATAGTTTTATGTTTATACGAGAATAGTAGTTGAATAATTATTGACCAAGAAAATAATAGGCATTGTGTAAAGTGATTATCGCCTGTATCGTGGTGATGGGAATGCAGATGGTAGTGGTACGCTTTAAATGGTAGTAGATCACCTGATCAAACACGACACTCTCACAGCAGCCCTAACAGTCATGTATAAATGTGTCATCTAGTCCATATGGTCTTTGTGCTAAATTTCTCTTTTGCACATTTTTCGTTGTGTTTTTTCTGGTTGCGCATTTTTCTGTTTCTGTTTGCGCTTTTTTCCGTTTGCGCTTTTTTCTGTGTGCGCTTTTTTCCGTTTGCGCTTTTTTCCGTTTGCGCTTTTTTCTGTTTGCGCTTTTTTCTGTGTGCGCTTTTTTCTGTTTGCGCTTTTTTCCGTTTGCGCTTTTTTCTGTTTGCGCTTTTTTCCGTTTGCGCTTTTTTCCGTTTGCGCTTTTTTCCGTGTGCGCTTTTTTCTGTTTGCGCTTTTTTCCGTTTGCGCTTTTTTCTCTTTGCGCTTTTTTCCGTTTGCGCTTTTTTCTGTTTGCGCTTTTTTCTGTGTGCGCTTTTTTCTCTTTGCGCTTTTTTCTGTTTGCGCTTTTTTCTCTTTGCGCTTTTTTCCGTTTGCGCTTTTTTCTGTTTGCGCTTTTTTCTGTGTGCGCTTTTTTCTCTTTGCGCTTTTTTCCGTTTGCGCTTTTTTCTCTTTGCGCTTTTTTCTGTGTGCGCTTTTTTCTCTTTGCGCTTTTTTCCGTGTGCGCTTATTTCCGTTGCGCTTTTTGTTTTGCGCTTTTTTCCGTTGCGCTTTTTTCCGTTGCGGTTCTTTCTGGGAACCAATTTGTCTATATCTCTGCACTTCTCCCCCCCCCCCCCATACAACCGAAAGCTATTTATAGACAGACGAGCTACTGTGGCGACACCTAGAGGACTAAAACCTCGAGTCCTGCACATGAACGTCTGTCATGTCATCTGGCTGTAGGACTAATAAGTGCTGTCCTCTCATGATGTTTTATCTGATGACATCATATGACATCTAACGTTTGATGAGAGGACAATGTCCTAACACAGTATTAGCACAATGTCATTACAATGCAGTAGGACATTGTTTATACAACACAACAATAGGACAATTTTCTTACAACACGCAGTAGGACAATGTCCTTACAACACACCAGTACACTGTAATCGAGCCTGAAATATTTATTAGGGTTTAATGCACCACCTTTTGGTGTTGTATTGATTTTGGTTTTTTGAATTGATTCGAGTTCAATGCCTGTATTTTCTGGGTCGCAACATTCAATCTGGAAGGGTAGGGGTGGATGGGGTGGAGGCTAGCACCTGTGCCAGGGATGGTGTGGGGGGTGGGGTGGAAGGCTAGCATCTGCGTCAGCCCCCAGACCCCCCCCCTGTGACCCACAACACACGCTCACAGCACTCCCCTAACCTACATCCCCCGTCCACCCACTCCCCTAACCTACATCCACCCTCCACCCGCTTCCCCTTCTAATCCTGGCGTCAATTATTCACCACCAAGGTCAAGGTCAGGTAGTTGGAGCAGCAGATCGCTAGCAGACATCTTATCCCGGCCTATCGTCTGCAACTTGCATGGCGGGGAAGTGGCTGGTGAAAAGTTAATGAGCCAATCAAGATTGACGCATTTGATCCGATCAAGTCGTATCAACTCACGACAAGGCTCCGGGCTGGACACCCATCAGTGGCGAGTTTTTGTGGGGAGACGAGGGGCTGTGTTCTCGTCAAGTGCCTGGGGTGTGGTCAAGTCTTGTCTTTTGGTCAAGTCTTTTGGTCAAGTCTTGTCTTTTGGTCAAGTCTTGTCTTTTGGTCAAGTCTCGTGGTTTGATCAAGCCAAATTGGATTTATGAGAAGGATACAAAGGATTAAATTTTGGCCCCAACGTTGCGAACTTTGATAGCGACATGAACGGTAAATATTGATCATTGTTTTGGTGATACTGACGATTGTTTAATGTGCAGCTTCTGTTAATATTTTCCCTAATTACATTGTCACTGTAGCTTTTTACACGGTCTGTTGATTCAGCAGCCAGTTATAAAAAAAGATTTGTGAAGAATAACCCCCAATAACTTTTTTGTGGGCAATGATCACTATGAGTACTAAATTTCTCGTGTGCAATCATTTTTTTAAAATGAGCACCATTGTGCTGTTATATTCTGGGTACTTAACATCACGCTTTGATGTGTTGTGACGTGACACCATGATGTCAGTCATATTATGATGTCATAAACCTTATCATAATGTCATCGATCTTATCATGATGTCAAATATTTTGTCATGATGTCACCCATCGCAAGATGTCATCGAAACTACGTCACATAATTTGGACTGATTAATGTTGATACAGGTTTTTAAAATGACATCTAAATTATGCCTTTTATTAAACTCTATCTAGCGTTAACTCCCCTCGTTGCTAGAATTATAAACTAGATTATTTAGCTATCAAATTTAGCTGTTCTAAAAAAACAGTCAATAAACATGAAAAACTATCTTTGTAAAAACGTTTCATTTGTGATTGACGATTCAAAAGCTAATGAATACAGCCATACAATATTTTTGTATTAAATTCGTATTTATTGTCTGTCAGAAAGTTGTAAAAAAATTATTTGACAAATATGTTTTCATTTCTCCACGTCATCAGTCATTAAGTCATCAGTCATTAAGTCATCAGTCATTATGTCATCAGTCATTAAGCTGCACAGCTTGAAGAAAAAGCGGACGTAAAATCCTTAGCATTAAAATGTCAGTTGTCATCTAAAATGTCTCCCACCAACTGGGAATCGATCCTGCATCATAATCTCGCCGGCCAAATGCAGCGCCGACACAGCCATTTATTATCTTTAAACTTTTTAAATAATACATTTCACTTTTTAATTTTTGCACACAGAGCATAAAAATATTGCCACCAACTTGTCAAATTAATTCTGGATCCAATCGATCAACTGTATACAAGCAGAGATAATTGCTGGTACAATTCAGCTGCATTTAGCTGGGTATTGGACCGATTTTGTTTAGGACTGGCTTAGTGTTATGGTCAGGATTATAGCTACAGTGACGAGAGTTAGAGCGATGTATTGTTGTAGGCAATAGACGCTAATCGACACTAAAATGAATGTTTGCAAAACAGACGACCGCGTACCCTATTTTTATTCTCATTATACTTTGATCGATTTAGCTCAAACAATGTTTACAAAAACTGATCAAAAAGAAAAAAAAAATATGACCAAATAATATTTTACGAAAATTTCTGTGAACAGACATTTTACCGTTGAACAACCGGCAATAAAATATGTTTATAATCCAGTCGTCTGCCGCGGAAAAATCTGGATAACAGGTCAGATAAACCGCATATCCGGCGACATGAGATATCCATTTTTTTTTCCTTTCAGCGCTGCATGGATAATGCATTCCCACATCTAAGTGAAGGTTTAATGTCTGGGGTGGGGGATCCCTTGTAACCCCCCCCCCCCCCCCCCATGCATTTGTATCGACCGTGGGCCACAAACTGGCAAAGAGGTAAAACTGATTCTTGTCTCAGCGAATGTCGCGTGCAGTGACCGCGTCGGATGAATGGAACCGCCCGCCGCCGTGTCCGCGCGTTGATTAGCAAAGCGCTACAACTCGTCTTGTTTATGTTAGGGGAACATGAGAACTCTCCTGTATTGGAGATATCACAAATATGAATCACAGCAGGGAAGGAGGGCGCGCCGTAGGATCAAAACAAAATATCGATAACAACAGTATCATTTCTTTGTTTTTAATCAGACGGGGTGGGGTTGGTTTGTGAAATGTGGGAACGTGGGTGTTCTTCTGAACTTCGAAAGGATTTAAACCCCATACATCAATAGCTGCATGCCTCTATTATTTAGCTGTAGGATTCCCGCTGGTACATTAGAGCTGTGGGTTTAGAACTTCTGCAGAGGGTATTGACTTTTGAAAGTATTGATTTCTGCTAGTGTCGATACAGTGAACTGGGACCTAATCTAAACCAGACTTAACTCTTATCCTTACCGTATCCTTGACCTTTACCATACCCCGATACTAACATCAAAACTGACGGGATAATACGATAGGCTTACTCTGTTCAGACTGAGTTTAAAAGGAAAGATACACTTCCTGTTGGGGGAAAATAAAACAGCGAATACAAAACCATCTCCTACACTTCACATAGTCCTAAGCTTTTGTTTTCCAAAGGATTAAAAAAAAATTAGCTGCATTTCTACGTTTAAGTCTCTACATTATGTAATAAACTACACGAACAGTAGTATTAAAGTACAACACATGAAATGATATTTTATGACACTGTATCTCTCTCCCCCCCCCCCCCACCACATATCAACGAGACAATCCAAAACAAGTTAATAAAAAGTCTAGTGACAATTTAAGCGCAATTTCCTTAATTAATTTTTTGTGACCGAACGAAAGCAGATTTTTGAAAACTTTCTTCGGCAATATTGTTCTAAATTATGGCAGGAATCGATTGGTAAATGTTTCAAGTCGCTAAGTGGTCTGGTTGCCGAGATATAGACCAAAAACTGCATTTTTTCGAGGTTTTTTGGCTTTTCCGGGAAATCCAGGAAGGAATTCCGGGAATTTTTTTGGCCCATAATCGTTCTCGGAACTTGCTTAACATATTTGCTTTGGAACTAGTCCTCGATATTGCTTCGTTGAGGAGGAGATACGACTTAAAGCTGCGGACACACATCCATCCATCCATCCATCCATCCATCCATCCATCCATCCATCCATCCATCCATCCATCCATCCATCCATCCATCCATCCATCCATCCATCCATCCATCCATCCATCCATCCATCCATCCATCCATCCATCCATCCATCCATCCATCCATCCATCCATCCATCCATCCATCCATCCATCCATCAATCCATCCATCCATTCATCCATCCAGAAATAACGAATTAATATTCGCAATTGTCAGTATGGAAATTGCGCTAAAAACATGGCCGTCTCAGTGAATCAACTCACATTAAAATATCATAAAAGTTACCATTTTATACCAGCAATAAAAATACATTCACATATTCGTTAGTTCTAATGTTTGTGTTTTTACAACCATAAGTCAATTAAATAAAAACAGAAAGTATTTTTTTAGACATTTCCTTTTATTTTGCCGTGAATCAAACCTTTAAAACGAAATGCTCGTGAAATAGAAAATAAAAGACAACCAATAAATACATAATTTGTATCTTTCTAAAAAATGTTTTACACATCGGACTAACTGAATCCCCATCGCAAAATTCTTGTTATAAATAATTTTAAAATAAAACATGTTAATGCACCTCAAACTGATTTTCATCCCTACACAACCCCCCCCCACCCCACCACCACCCCCACTTTCTAGAGAGATGTATGTGACTCCTAGCGAGATGTATGGGACCATATACTGTGTGACCCTGGGACTATATACCGTGGGACCCTGGGACCATATACCGTGTGACCCTGACTGGGACCATATACCGTGTGACCCTGGGACCATATACCGTGTGACCCTGACTGGGACCATATACCGTGTGACCCTGACTGGGACCATATACCGTGTGACCCTGGGACCATATACCGTGTGACCCTGGGACCATATACCGTGTGACCCTGGGACCATATACCGTGTGACCCTGGGACCATATACCGTGTGACCCTGACTGGGACCATATACCGTGTGACCCTGACTGGGACCATATACCGTGTGACCCTGGGACCATATACTGTGTGACCCTGGGACCATATACCGTGTGACCCTGACTGGGACCATATACCGTGTGACCCTGACTGAGACCATATACCGTGTGACCCTGACTGAGACCATATACCGTGTGACCCTGGGACCATATACCGTGGGACCGTGTGACCCTGGGACCATATACCGTGTGACCCTGACTGGGACCATATACCGTGTGACCCTGGGACCATATACCGTGTGACCCTGGGACCATATACCGTGTGACCCTGACTGGGACCATATACCGTGTAACCCTGGGACCATATACCGTGTGACCCTGGGACCATATACCGTGTGACCCTGACTGGGACCATATACCGTGTAACCCTGGGACCATATACTGTGTGACCCTGACTGGGGCCATATACCGTGTGACCCTGACTGGGACCATATACTGTGTGACCCTGGGACCATATACCGTGTGACCCTGGGACCATATACCGTGTGACCCTGGGACCATATACTGTGTGACCCTGGGACCATATACCGTGTGACCCTGACTGGGGCCATATACCGTGTGACCCTGACTGGGACCATATACTGTGTGACCCTGGGACCATATACCGTGTGACCCTGACTGGGACCATATACCGTGTGACCCTGACTGGGACCATATACCGTGTGACCCTGGGACCATATACCGTATGACCCTGGGAACATATACCGTGGGACCGTGTGACCCTGGGACCATATACCGTGTAACCCTGGGACCATATACCGTGTGACCCTGGGACCATATACTGTGTGACCCTGGGACCATATACCGTATGACCCTGGGACCATATACCGTGGGACCCTGGGACCATATACCGTGTGACCCTGGGACCATATACCGTGTGACCTTGGGACCATATACCGTGTGACCCTGGGACCATATACCGTGTGACCCTGACTGGGACCATATACCGTGTGACCCTGGGACCATATACCGTGGGACCCTGGGACCATATACCGTGTGACCCTGGGACCATATACCGTGGGACCCTGGGACCATATACCGTGTGACCCTGGGACCATATACCGTGTGACCTTGGGACCATATACCGTGTGACCGTGGGACCATATACCGTGGGACCCTGGGACCATATACCGTGGGACCGTGGGACCCTGGGACCATATACCGTGGGACCCTGACTGGGACTATATACCGTGTGACCCTGACTGGGACCATATACCGTGTGACCCTGGGACCATATACCGTGGGACCCTGGGACCATATACCGTGGGACCGTGGGACCCTGGGACCATATACCGTGGGACCCTGACTGGGACTATATACCGTGTGACCCTGACTGGGACCATATACCGTGTGACCCTGACTGGGACCATATACCGTGGGACCCTGGGACCATATACCGTGGGACCCTGACTGGGACTATATACCGTGTGACCCTGACTGGGACCATATACCGTGTGACCCTGACTGGGACCATATACCGTGTGACCCTGGGACCATATACCGTGTGACCCTGGGACCATATACCGTGTGACCCTGACTGGGACCATATACCGTGTGACCCTGAGTTCAATCGATAAAAAGAAATGGGGCGGTGAACTCCGTGATGAAGTTTTAGTCTTAGGTCTGGCTGGCTGGCTGCAGCTAAATGATGGATTGCTGATGGCTGTTTATGGCTGTTTGTATCTGGCTGTTTGTGGCTGTTTATGGCTGTGTGAGTGTCCGGCTGTTTCTGGCTGTTTGTGGCTGTCTATGGCTGTTTCTGGCTGTTTATGGCTGTGTGTAAGGCCATTTGTGGCTGTTTATGGCTGTTTGTGGCTGTCTATGGCTGTGTGTGTCAGGCCATTTGTGGCTGTTTATGGCTGTTTGTGGCTGTCTATGGCTGTCGCTGGCTGCCTATGGCAGACGTATCGATTACCGCAGACGACAGCCCGCGTGTGACTGACGACAAGACCCGCATCACGTGACTTGAGCCAGCAGCCGGCATCGTTTGCTGGCCCATTACGAAGGCGCGAGGCCGGTCGTGTGACGGGAAAAATCTGGCCAACAGCTGAGTTTGTCAAGCCGGCAAGTCGCGACCATTGGCAGTTCATATATTGGTTATCTGAAGGCAGGACTGTGTGGACGATTGTGTGGGGGTATGGTGTGAGCAGTCGCTACTTCATTGCCAGGTGAGTGTGTGAGAGGATGTGTGAATGTGCGTGAGAGATTGTGTGAATGTGTGAGATAAATAGTGTGAGTGTGTGTGTGTGTTAATGACTAACTACCGCCAACCTACGACAATTCGAGTACAGTCCGTACTTTTGGGAAGGCGTGGGCGATAGGATTTTTTATATGCTGGGCGGTATTAAAGTATACATATACATACATATTTAACGTAGTTATTATGATCAGACAGTTATAGAACAGCATCCAAGTCAAGGTCTATGTATAAAGGAAAAATTACATTCAATAGTGTCGAAATTTTATAGCAAGTTACATGTGCGTGTTACGATAATGAAGGGAAGTAACTGTCATTTAATGTTAACTATTTTTTCATTTGAATAAAACCTATTTTCATAATGATACATGTGTACCTTTTACAATCTATCTATCTATCTATATACTACTAAAACTCAAGTTTGTTTACATGTTTGAATATTTATTTATTGTTTTTTTTTGTTTTTCTGATTGACTATTGTAAATGGTTATACTCTATGTGGAGAGCTGTAAAATAGTATGCAGGTAGAGAACAATTTTTGTTTTCAGACAGACTGTTAATCACACATTTATTTAAAGACGTTAATTAATTTATTGATTTATTCATAGGTAGATTAACCACATTAATTTTAAAAGATTAGAAAAACGACTTGACTTGACGGAAAAGTGACGTCACATGATGTGTTTATTCTTTACATCAATAATGGCGGCCTATCGAAGAAGATTGTGTTCCCATTCCAATGTCAACGCGTTCTCAAGCTAATTTTCTGTCGGCTATAACTTTAACAATACGTCCGTTTGCTGTATTTATTACGTTCCAACACTTATATCAATTTTCAACTGTCTTTTTCATTTAGTTTTACGAAAAATTTCTCTAGATCTACACATCAGCTGTCGAAGGAAGAACAAGCGTCAAGTTGAAGTTATGAATCTAGATCTAGATCTAGATCTAAGTCACTAGACTTTACGTAAATTCTAGATCTAGACTTTAAATTCTACATCTAGAATCTATTTCAGGCCTTAATTATTTTATATAAATCTTTGTTTAGCTTCAATGATCATCTAATTCGAAAATACATGGGATGTATCTATCTAGGTTCGCGATCTAGATATAGTAGGATTACTCGCTAACTTGGAGGCGTGGTCGGCTGCTAACAACATTATGGCGTCCGGACCGGACGCATGACTTCCGACCATTTTTAGACCACGAGCAAAATGGCGGGTTAAACATGCTATAGGTGGCCAGGGCTAGATATGCCAGAAAAGCATTTTAAAATTTGCTTTGAAGAATGAAGGCTAAATTTTAAATCGGTGTCATTAAATTAATAGAAATTTTAAAAGGTCACCTGTGACGTGATATTATGTATGGATGACCCCGGAAACCCACAGTTATCTAACTAGATAACGGGTAGTCTAGCATACTAAAACTCAAGTTTGTTTACATGTTTGAATATTTTTTTTTTTTTTTGTTTGTCTGATTGACTACTGGAGAAAATCTACTCTATGTGTAGGGCTGTAAAATAGCCTGTAGGTAGAGAACAATTTTTCTTTTCAAACAGACTGTTAATCACAAATTTATTTAAAGACGTTAATTAATTAATTGATTTATTCATAGGTAGATTAACCACATTAATTTAAAATGTTTCAAACAATAGCTTTCTTTGACTGAATAGTGACGTCACTTGATTTGTTTACTTTTTAGTACAATAAAATGGCGGCTTCCATCATCGACTTTGTGGCCCATTCAAAAGTTTAACGCGTTATAAAGCTAATTTTCTGCCGGCTATAACTTTAACAATACGTCCGTTTGCTGTATTTATTACGTTTCAACACTATTATCAAAGTTTTAACACTTCTTTTTATTTTATTATACAATACATTTCTCTAGATCTACAGATCAGCTGTCGAAGGAAGAAAAAGTTATGAATGAATCTAGAATTCTAGATTTAGATCTAAATCTAGGTCACTAGACGTAAATTCTAGATCTAGAATCTATTTCAGGCCTTAATTATTTATATAAATCTTTTTTTAGCTTCAATGAATATCTAATTCGAGAATACATGGGATTGATCGATCTAGGTTCTAGATCTAGATATAGTAGGATTACTCGCTAACTTGGAGGCGTGGTCGGTTACTAACAACAATGGCGTCCGGACCGGGTGCATGACTTCCGACCATTTTTAGGCCATGTTTACCACGAGCAAAATGGCGGGTTTTCACGTTATATAAACATGCTATAGGTGGCCAGGGCTAGATATGCCAGAAAGGCATTTTAAAATTTGCTTTGGAGAATGAAGGCTAAATTTTGAAGTCGGTGTCATTAAAATTAATAGAACTTTTAAAAGGTCACCTGTGACGTCAGTATATGAAGGGATAGTGTGGTCAGACCCATGCTCAGCCGAAATCGGTGTTTTTAAAAGATAAAAAACGTCTTTTTGAATGTGGGGTCTGGTTATTTTGTGATGATAAGTCACCGACGTGATGTCATTTATGGATGACCCCCCAAACCCACAGTAATCCAAGGTATGACGGGAAAGTTTAGTGATAATAAAAATGGGGGGGGGGGGGGAGTATAATGATAAAACAGTCTCGTAGTTTTATATTATTTAAAAAAAATATATTTACATAACATTTAAACAAATGTCTTAACTACAGCCCCTTTTTAATGGTAAACACAATTTCTATTAAAACCATTTTCTGCACACAAGAAAATTGTCTTTTAATTACCTACAATAAATTAAAGACTACCAGTTTTTTTTTCTATTTAGCCTAAATAATTTTTTAACTGTGCCGAACATTTATAAAAATAATGTATTAAAATGTTTATGATTACAAGTTTTTAATCACACACACACACACACACAAAGAAACAACGAAGAAATTAACTGTACGAATCAAAAAATAGAAAATAGTGTGGCCATATTGAAAAAGTTTGGACGTCGTCGGGCGCTTCTCTAGTTATAAACTGACCAACAAACAATTACAAATAATCTTTTGGCCAGTATCGAAATACTGCTAAAGGTGGAGTATATTCACATCTATTTACTGTATGGGCGACCCATTAGTTATCTCAATCGTGGTACATTGTTATACTCGTAGAACAGATTTTCCTGCCCCCTTGTCTTAAGTGTATTTATAAAGCTTTAATTATAAATGTATATATATATATATATATATATATATATATATATATATATATATATATATATATATATATATATATATATATATATATATATATATATATATATATATATGTTAAAACCTTTTCCTAATGTGGCACGAATTGTAGAATGGCCAATCACAAGCATATAATAACTTATAATTCATTTAATTAATTTGAAGGTAACTACACACTTTGATTTTAAATTAATTACACTATTTGTTGACTCGTTCATTACATTTGATAACACGTTAATTACAACGTATGTTTTCCGGTTGAATTGATGACGCGCTAATTATATACACACACGTGCAGATCACGTGTTCAACTAAGATTTGTACTCACACATTACGTGTTACCGTTTTGTCTTGAGTCCGTTAGTAGGGTCACTCTCAAACTCAGAACCCTAGACTAAAGTCCCCCCCCCCCTTCCCCACCCCCACCCCCGCCCATTTAAAAAAAAAACCAGTCTATTCATTAAAGCCTTTTTAACGTTTTCTGCGAACTCCGTTATTCTATGACGGTTTAACTAGTAACACCATCATTCTCTAAAGGGTTATCGAACATTACTCTCACTCCCTTAAGGGTTAACGGTGGACCCACCCACTTCCTCAGGGGTTACCTAGCAACACTGTCTTTATTTACCTATGGCTGGCGTTTGAAAGCATCTACTTTTACATTTTGTTCACCGGTACTCGAGATCAACCTAAACGATAGTCGATTACTTCTGCTATGTCGATATTGGTAGCATTCTGGGTTATATTTAAACCAAAATATACTAAAAGACGGTACTCGAATCCGTCCAGTTCTAACGATACCAAAATATACTAAAAGACGGTACTCGAATCCGTCCAGTTCTAACGATACCAACACGAGCGGCGGATGTGTTCGATCCTGAGTATTGAAATCAATAAACAATAAACTCTACATCATCTTGTTAAAACTCATCATTGACATCATTTTATTTATTTCTAAAAAATTCATCATTAGACACAACGTTAAGCAGGAAGTCATCTACGCCATCTTACCTCGTTATAAAACACTGAGTTAGCAGTTTCAGTTTCATCTTATGTACTCTTGTCCCCCCTCCCCCAATATAGCTTTTTCTCCTAAAAAGGAACTTCCCTATACATACCTGCCTCATCGTATTAAAATAATGTGATTCCCCCCCCCTCCGCCCCCACTCTTACATCCCCACATTAAAAGCTCACCATCCTCCCTCCACACACATACACACACAGTCTCCATTAAGAGCTCCCCACATACACACAGTCCCCAGTGAAATATCTCCCCCCTCCCCCTCCCACTCCCCCCACACCCACCCACACACACACCCAGTGCCCAGTGAAATCTCACGATTAACCCTTTAAGATCCTATATCAGGCCGGCAGCCAATCAACATCCACGTCACGTGACCAATCAACCAATCAAACCAGGCCGGCAGTTCAAATAAAGCCGTCACTTCTGCAATCAGTGAAATACGAACTAGCTGTGGGACCAGCGAGGCATTTGACGGGAGTTCTCTCCCCTTATCAATCGTTTCATGTCTCACTCTGGGCAGGATATCTCATAAGGCTAGGCTATAGACCAGGGCGCGGCAGTCAGGGGAAGGGGGGGGGGGGGGAGATAGAAGCGTGCAGGAACTACTTAATTTCCTTAAATTCTAAAAGAATCCTTTAGAAAAGATCATATCAATTAATGGCATCGTTATTTTTTTTTTTAAATTTGCTGACTTGTTTTAAACAAACAACAGGTTCCCGAATTAGGCCTACAGTTTTGTCCGACCTCCGTTTTCCCTAGTAATGGCTGTCCGAGTGGGACAATTTCTGATCGGAGAATTGTCCGGATAGGACAGGACAATTTCCAGGCCGGGGAATTTTTCTTGCCCGTTTCTATAAATTTTTCCCTCAGATGACTTAAGCATATTTGTCTTTTGTTTTACTTGAGCGTTTAACAGTTCAGTCGTTTTCCATTTAGCGCTCGTGTTATTTCTCATTGCAGTTGTTTCCCTTGGATTGTTTCCCTTTAGCCGTTGGTTTCTTTCAACTTTTACGACTTAATCTAGCAGTCGTTTTGTTCCCTTTAACAGTTGAGTAATTTCCCTTTTAGCAATTTTTCTTAGAATAGTTCTTGCTGAACAATTTTGTACACAAAATATTATGAACTTAAAAAAAATTATTATGCTTTAACTTCTGTTTATTGATATAAATTAAAACATCAACTTTAACTCACTCAGTTAAAAAAATGATGGTCACTATTTCTCAATTTATTTATTCCAACATATTTAGCGAATTGATTATACACATGTCTTCTTATACACACGTTCTCAAATTTACAGGCTTACCTTCATACTAGACACATCGTCTCATATACTTCTGTTTACTTATTCTTGTACTTTTTTAGGGAAGATAAAAACTAAGCCGTCTAACTATATATATATATATATATATATATATATATATATATATATATATATATATATATATATATATATATATATATATATATATATATATATATATATATATATATATATATATATATATATAAACACTTTGACAAAGACTGAGTCCACGGCCCACACATTCGCAATACTAGTGCGTGCGATTAATGTCTAAAGTCGTTATTGATCCACCGCTCACTACAAAGACCCCTTATTTCTAATTTTAGACTGCCTCTAATCCGCACTTTGAATCTGTATAATGTCACTTGATTAAAAAAATTCTTGTTAGAAGCCACCAATATTGGATACAAAAGCCAACCAATCTAAACGAAAACAAGTTTAAAAGGTAGATCTAGATCCTGTCCGGGTAAGGTTGCTACTGTTTGATGTTGTATTCCTTTAACTGAGGATTTCATTAGCTGAAGTGTAAAAGCGTATGACATTAGCATATTTAATGAGGTTGGTACATTTTTGGTAAGAGTACAATAACCAGTCGCCATCACATGAAAGAACCTATTGAAGTCGAGGCTATTGTTTGTTGCTTTGTTCCGCTGCTTTATGCGATGGAGAAAAAGTTTTTAGTTTCCCCGTGGTGCTCGGGGATGTGGGGATTAAACGGGTCACGGGGGAGACACAATCAGAAGGTTATCACAATCAATAGGTCAACACAATCATTAGGTCAACACAATCATTAGGTCAATACAATCATTAGGCCAGCACAATCATTAGGTCAATACAATCATTAGGTCAATACAATCATTAGGTCAATACAATCATTAGGTCAATACAATCATTAGGTCAATACAATCATTAGGTCAATACAATCATTAGATTAACACAATCATTAGGTCAATACAATCATTAGGTTAATACAATCATTAGGTCAATACAATCATTAGGTCAATAAAATCATTAGATTAACACAATCATTAGGTCAATACAATCATTAGGTCAATACAATCATTAAATTAACACAATCATTAGGTCAATACAATCATTAGGTCAATACAATCATTAGGTCAATACAATCATTAGGTCAATACAATCATTAGGTCAACACAATCATTAGGTCAACACAATCATTAGGGCAACACAATCATTAGTTTAATACAATCATTAGGTAAATACAATCATTAGGTCAACACAATCATTAGGTCAATACAATTATTAGATTAACACAATCATTAGGTCAACACAATCATTAGCTTAACACAATCATTAGGTCAATACAATCATTAGGTCAATACAATCATTAGGTCAATACAATCATTAGGTCAATACAATCATTAGGTCAACACAATCATTAGGTCAACACAATCATTAGGGCAACACAATCATTAGGTCAATACAATCATTAGGTAAATACAATCATTAGGTCAACACAATTATTAGGTCAACACAATCATTAGGTCAACACAATCATTAGGTCGACACAATCATTAGGAAAACACAATCGACATTTGAGTTAACGCAATCATTAGGGCAACACAATCATTGGGGCAACACAATCATTGGGGCAACATTTGAGTCAACACAATAATAGGGTCAATACAATCATTAGGTCAACGCAATCATTAGGTCAACACAATCATTAGGTCGACACAATCATTAGGAAAACACAATCGACATTTGAGTTAACGCAATCATTAGGGCAACACAATCATTGGGGCAACACAATCATTGGGGCAACATTTGAGTCAACACAATAATAGGGTCAATACAATCATTAGGTCAACGCAATCATTAGGTCAACACAATCATTAGGTCAACACAATCATTAGGTCAATACAATCATTAGGTCAACGCAATCATTAGGTCAACACAATCATTAGGCCAACACAATCGTTAGGTCGACACAATCATTAGGAAAACACAATCGACATTAGAGTTAACACAATCATTAGTCAACATTCGAGTCAACACAATAATAGGGTCAATACAATCATTAGGTCGGCACAATCATTAGGTCAGCACAATCATTAGGTCGACACAATCAATTAACCTACATTAACACCACCAAGAGTATACAACCGCAAACAATAAAGGCACAAAAAACGCGATTGTGATGTAAAAACAAGATTTAACTTTGGCAAATGGCACCTGAGCAGTAGATCGATATTGATAAAATATTAGCTCACACGGTGTAAACCTGAATCGATGAGTACATTCAAAAAGTTGTTTCATCACAGTTATGGGTGGAGGAGGGACTAGTGCGAGACAGACGATCACAAACGTAAACATTGGGGTCACATTTGGTTTGGGACTGGTGTTTATGGGTGTTTATATGTGTGCGTATGTAGTTGTGTGTGTGTGCGCGTGTGTGTGTGTTTATATGTGTGTGTGCGCGCGTGTGTGTGTGTATGTGTGCGTGTGTGTAGGTGTGTGTGTTCCCCTGCCTGGTGCATGAGGGTTGTTTTTGTTAACTGCAATGTTGGATGATTACTCACAACAACCAGCCCCACCCCCATGCCCCACCCCCCTGTGGATGATTACTCACAACAACCAGCACCCCCACCCTGTGCCCCACCCCACCAGCTCCGCCCCTCAGCCATCCCATAAATCGATCCCACAACGCCTTTGTTCGTCAACAACTTTCGCTACAATATCCGCTATCTAACATCGATACTAGTTCGATATTTTATCAATTGATCTCTGGGCGTGTTCAAACACCAGTGACGTCATTGGGTGGGAACTTTCTTCTGTCAGTCTGTCAGTCTGTCAGTCTGTCAGTCTGTCAGTCTGTCAGTCTGTCAGTCTGTCAGTCTGTCAGTCTGTCAGTCTGTCAGTCTGTCAGTCTGTCAGTCTGTCAGTCTGTCAGTCTGTCAGTCTGTCAGTCAATCAGTCAATCAGTCAGTCAGTCAGTCTGTCAGTCTGTCACTCAGTCTGTCAGTCTGTCAGTCTGTCAGTCTGTCTATCTGTATGTCAGTCTGTCAGTCTGTCAGTCAGTCAGTCTGTCAGTCTGTCAGTCTGTCTATCTGTCTATCTGTATGTCAGTCTGTCAGTCTGTCAGTCTGTCAGTCTGTCAGTCAGTCAGTCTGTCAGTCTGTCAGTCTGTCAGTCTGTCAGTCTGTCAGTCTGTCAGTCTGTCAGTCTGTCAGTCTGTCAGTCTGTCAGTCTGTCAGTCTGTCAGTCTGTCTGTCTGTCTGTCTATCTGTCTGTCTATCACACGTAGATCAACTCGTTCTCGAACGATGACATTGAACTTGGAATCTGTGGGACAACTTGGCATTTGACATTTGACAATTTTCCCCTCAGGGTGTTCGTCCAATGTTTGCCTGTCAATTGCCTGCTGTTTTGTGGCATGTCACATCTCGTGGTGAGAGCTTTTGTCTGGCCATCTATCTAAAGAATTGCTACTTGGCATTTATTTCGGAAAAAGCTTGGCATATGCCATTTTCTGATATTGTAATGTCAATTTCCAAAATAAAACGCCAATTGTTTGCTTCTGAAAAATTAATCCATCTCTTATCCCAGCTGACTGGAGTTTATAAACAAGTAAATTAACTTTCGAGTTGAAATGTATTGCTTCATCAGACGTACGCTTAAGTTTTATTGTTGCTAACTAATCAATAACGCAATGAAGCGTGGAGGTATTGCAGTGGGGATTTTCTTAACCTAAGCGGTGGAAGGTTTTCTTGACGCTTGCCTGAGCTAACTGCCTGAGCTAACTGCCCAGGGGACACTCTGATCACAGCTCAACAACTTTGTCAACAGCAAACCGTCAACGGCCCACTGGAGTTGTAAGATGAAACAATAAATGTGCAAGGATTGTTTTCATAACTTGTGGACTTAAATTATTCATCATGGAAAAAACGCGGTGTTGACAAAAACAAGTTCATAAAAAGTCTAGTGACAATTTAAGCGCAATTTCCTTAATTAATTTTTTGTGACCGAACGAAAGGATATTTTTGAAAACTTTCTTCGGCAATATTGTTCTAAATTATGGCAGAAATCGATTGGTAAATGTTTCAAGTCGCTAAGTGGTCTGGTTGCCGAGGTATGGGCCAAAAACGGCATTTTTTCGAGTTTTTTTTGGCTTTTCCGGGAAATCCAGGAAGGAATTCCGGGAATTTTTTTGGCCCACAATCATCCTCGGAACTTGCTTAACATATTTGCTTTTGGAACTAGTCCTCGATATTGCTTCGTTGAGGAGGAGATACGACTTAAAGCTGCGGACACACACCCATTGCGGACACACATCCATCCAGAAATGACGAGTTAATAATCGCAATTCCTGTAAGGAAATTGCGCTAAAAAGTATGCCATTATTTCTTGTTTGTGAACTTTGTATCGGCAGGTTCACATTTTTATAGGATCGGAAAGTTTCTGTTGTCGTATTGTCTTTATGTTTTTAGGCCGAAAGTATCGAGCCAACATTTAGCACCTAGGTTTAGAACGGAAGTATGGAACAAATATATAGAACAAAAGTATAGAACTTACATAAAGAACAAAAGAACATATATCAAGAACAAAAGAACAGATTATATATCAAGAACAAAAGTACAGAACATACATCAAGAACAAAAGTATAGAACATACACCAAGAACAAAAGTAAATTACATATATCAAGAACAAAAGTATTGAACATATATCAAGAACAAAAGTACAGAACATACATCAAGAACAAAATTATAGAACATACACCTAAAACAAAAGTATACTTAGAAGAGAATAAGAGCAAATATGCAGCAACATGGATTCTGTGGATTTTGTATTTGCCTTGTCGATTACGATATGCTGCATGTATTGATCGTCGTTTCGATACCTGGTTGAAGAAACGTTTTTTTGCATGACGGGGATATTAGATAGCTGTACAACCCCCCTCCCCGCCGCGCACCAACCCTATACTCACGTCTCTCGGCACGCCCCACCCCCGGGAACGCCAACCCATAACTCCCACGTGAGTCCAACCCCGGCACGCCAACCCCACACAGAGTCGAGTAGACGCCAGCACAAAGAAGCAGGAAGTACTCATTAAGACGGCCAATGTTTTCAAATGTTGAAACTTTAGCGCGCTTGTACCAATCGATTTATTGGGGGCTCGCCAAAAAAACCCAAACAATGTCTATTCCAGCATGAATGGACTTGAACGAAATGTAACCCCTTTAACCGTAAAGACGCGAACCTATGGGGTGGGGTGGGGTCTATGGAGGGTCTGTCAAGCGATGACATAAGAATAGGAAACTAGGACAGGAAGTTGGTGTCACGGTTCATTAAGTTTAAAATAAATGAGCCGTTTTATAAGTCGCTATACAATTGCTCAGTTCGATGAAAAAGAAAAAAATCCTTTTCGTAAAAGAAAGAAAGCCGATCGGTTAGGTAAAAATTGGGTTTAATTTATGGATAATGATGTATCGGGTAGGTTTAATTTATGGATAATGATGTATCAGGTAGGTTTAATTTATGGATAATGATGTACCGGGTAGGTTTAATTTATGGATAATGATGTATCGGGTAGGTTTAATTTATGGATGATGATGTATCGGGTAGGTTTAATTTATGGATAATGATGTATCGGGTAGGTTTAATTTATGGATAATGATATATCGGGTAGGTTTAATTTATGGATAATGATGTATCGGGTAGGTTTAATTTATGGATAATGATGTACCTAGATAATGAACGAGTTTAGGTTAAGTAAAAGATAGTTTGAGACTGGATGCTGGGGTCTAGTTAGGGCTATTGTTTAGTTAAATGTTAGTTTTAAAAAAATCTGATTTGCATAGATTCGTTTTATACATATGAATAGTTTTTAAATTGGTGAGTTCTTTTTTTTTAAATTTATTGAACGATGAACTAGACATGGGTAGCTATTTGCATCTGAAAGAAATATGCCAATCTCTTGAATGGAAAATCGATGAAATCGCTACCTCATTAATTTACTCAGCGGTGTTTAATTAATTACATGCGCAGTCAGTGTCCATTGTTGTGTTGTGGCTGTTTCTATTACACAGTTCAGGTGAGCTCAATCTGGCTTGGGTGTCGGAGACAACTTGACAGTCAGAAAAAACTTGACAGTCAGAGACAACTTGACAGTCAGAAAAAACTTGACAGTCAGAGACAACTTGACAGTCAGAAAAAACTTGACAGTCAGAGACAACTTGACAGTCAGAAAAAACTTGACAGTCAGAGACAACTTGACAGTCAGAAAAAACTTGACAGTCAGAGACAACTTGACAGTCAGAAAAAACTTGACAGTCAGAGACAACTTGACAGTCAGAAAAAACTTGACAGTCAGAGACAACTTGTCGGAGACAACTTGACAGTCAGAAAAAACTTGACAGAGACAACTTGACAGTCAGAGACAACTTGACAGTCAGAGACAACTTGACAGTCAGAGACAACTTGTCAGTCAGAGACAACTTGTCAGAGACAACTTGACAGAGACAACTTGTCAGTCAGAGACAACTTGTCAGAGACAACTTGTCAGAGACAACTTGTCAGTCAGAGACAACTTGTCAGAGACAACTTGTCAGTCAGAGACAACTTGTCAGAGACAACTTGACAGAGACAACTTGTCAGTCAGAGACAACTTGTCAGAGACAACTTGTCAGAGACAACTTGTCAGTCAGAGACAACTTGTCAGAGACAACTTGTCAGTCAGAGACAACTTGTCAGATACAACTTGACAGAGACAACTTGACATAGACTACTTGACAGAGACAACTTGACAGAGACAACTTGACAGTCAGAGACAACTTGACAGTCAGAGACAACGAGACAGTCAGAGACAACTTGACAGAGACAACTTGTCAGTCAGAGAGAACTTGACAGGGACAACTTGACAGTCAGAAAAAAACTTGACAGTCAGAAAAAACTTGACAGTCAGAGACAACTTGTCAGAGACAACTTGACAGTCAGAAAAAACTTGACAGAGACAACTTGACAGAGACAATTTGACAGTCAGAGACAACTTGACAGGGACAACTTGACAGAGACAACTTGACAGAGACAACTTGACAGTCAGAGACAACTTGACAGGGACAACTTGACAGTCAGAGACAACTTGACAGAGACTACTTGACAGAGACAACTTGACAGAGACAACTTGACAAAGAAAATTTGACAGAGAAAACTTGACAGAGACAACTTGACAGACAACTTGACAGAGACAACTTAATAAGTTAGAGACAAAAGAGACAATCTACCTACAAACGTCCCAAACACAAGGACCATGCAGATTATTTCTTGTTCCGCCTACGACTTTAAGGCGTGCAAGTTTTTAATTGCCTAGTATGACTGTTCATGTCGTCGTCCCCACAAAAAGACAAGTTTGATTGTGTACCATTGAGCTTTGTGTGTCTGGTATGTGTCAGTTCTCAACACAGGCATAGATATGTAACCGTATGTATATTCATTGTCAGGTGATCTGGGCAGGACTTTCGCTTACAGGTTTGTATGTGGTAACGTTATGTATGCATGTACATTTCGGGTGTTCAGGTTCGTTCGTTTGTACGTATGTATGTGTACAATGTGGATGTTTAGGTTTTTGTGTGGTGACCGTATGTATGTATGTATGTACATTATGGGTGTTTAGGCGTGTGTATGTGTTTCGTATGTTTGTATGTGTTTGATATGTGTATGTTTTTCGTATGTGTGTATGTGTTTTGTATGTGTGGGTGTGTTTCTTATATGTGTGTATGTGTTTCGTATGTGCGTGTATGTGTTTTGTATGGGAATGTTTTTCGTATGTGCGTATGTGTTTTATATGTGTGTGTATGTGTTTCATACATTTGTGTATGTGTTTCGTATGTGTGTGTATGTCTTTCGAATGTGTGGGTGTGTTTCTTATATGTGTGTATGTGTTTTGTATGTGTTTCGTATGTGTTTCGTATGTGTGTGTGTTTCGTATGTGTGTGTGTGTGTTTCGTATGTGTGTGTGTGTTTCGTATGTGTGTGTGTGTGTGTGTTTCGTATGTGTGTGTCTATAGTAGAGTTCACGCACTCGTAGATGAAACTTGAGTTAAATATTTTTATTTCATTAAGCTCAGTTATCTTACTTGAATATAACGGAATTTTTGCGGGACTGTAACGTGACACTTATGTGACAGTTATGTTCTCTAATGAAATTGAAAGGATTCCCCCCCTTATACACACTTTAATCATTTGAATTCATGTTTTGTATATTCTCATCGTCTTATTGGCTTTGATATGTTGAAAGTTTAAATTTGTTTCAACCATTTCAGGTTTGTAACTAAAGACCTGTGCCAGCCTGACTTGTGACTTCCCATCTACCGTCCAGGTAAAGACCTAGGTAGGCCTGACCTGTGACTTCCCATCTACCGTCCAGGTAAAGACCTAGGTCAGCCTGACCTGTGACTTCCCATCCACCGTCCAGGTAAAGATGTGAGTGACCGATGGAGCCCAAATCTAAAGACGCCCCCAGCCCGCGCCACCCCGTCCCCTATTCCTTCCACTATGACGGTGCCAACTACGAGGACTGTAGCGACGAGCTCACCCCGGACCAGTACGTCAACCTCATCCTGGCCACGGACGGGCTGTTGGACGAGGACGGATCCGACGCTGATGACGTCATGCCGGACACTCTGGACGATGACGTCAGTCCCGACTCTGTAGCGTGCAACGAGCCGGACGAGCCAGAGGTCAAGCACGAGCCGAAGATTCGTTTCTCGCCGCTCGTGCCAAACGAGCCTGTCAACTTTCTTCAGGTGACCCACACCGACCTGGGGGACAGGCGCATCACCCACACCCAGACGGTGCCAGAACTTCTGGTCAGGCTGCCCTCCCTAGACGAGCCGGTCATCAACCCCGTGCCCTGCGACTCGGATCTCTACAACAAGTGGGCCCGGCTCCCCCGTAGTGACGTCATCCCCAGAAGTCCCATCCGACCTATCACCGTCTCGGCCAAAAGCTGGGCCATCGCTCAAAACTTGCAGACGACATCAACGTCAGATCCCGCGGCATCCTTACCTCCCTTTAAACCCTCCGGCATCAACCCGGCGGAAGTAGACTGCAAGTCTCTGGACGGCATCATCGACCACTACAACCAGCTGTTCCCGACCACCCCAGACTTCACCCCCAAACCTGCAAACAAAGCGCCTTCACAAAAAACAAAAGAGACCAAATTCGCTGACAGTGAAGCGACTCCAACGAAGGAGAGTTCCTCACTCAACTCGGCACCCAAAACAAAAACCTCCCCCACCCCAGCGGGTCCCATCGCTGACCCACCCACGCAACTCACGGCCGTCAGAAAACCGGTCGTTCAACCGGCGCTTCACCAGACCGGCACGGCTAGCATCGACTGGCCGCCGGCGTTAAAACAGCCGGACAACCAGTTAAAATCCAACAAATATTGGTCGTGGCGCCCGAAGGTCAACGGTCACACGTCCAAGAGTTCCAGAACCCAGGCGCCCGTCCAGCTTGGCAAGCTGGAACCCACCAGAAAGCTCCAGCACAAGGAACATAAAAGTAAAAACTCCTCAACGAAAAACGGGATTAGTATTAACGGCCGGCTCTTCGACGCCCTGGCTAACACCGGAAGTGACGTCAAGTACAGAACGACCTTGGCGCCAGGAGGCGTGAACCACCAGTCACGTGATTCAGCGGACAATGACGTCAACAGTTCTAGAGGTAAACCTGGCAACCTGCGCGGCGCCCTGTTTGTCAGTGGCGCCGGGGGGGCCGGGGGGTCGAGTTTAAAAAGTGGCCAGGTGAAGTACGACATGCCAGATTTGTCTCCTGTTGCTTCGCTGGACTCTCAAGGACACAAGGAACCTTCAGCAGCCTTCGACCTTCACCCCGCGGCACAAAATAATTTCTTAAAACGGGGCTCGAACCCTCGCGGTCGGCCGACGCCACGACAGAAAAATAAATTTGGCGGGAACGTGGAGCAGAAGTCGCCGCTTGACAGCGTCTTGACCACAAGGTCACAACAAACTGTCCGAAGGTCATCGACCAATGACGCAGACGTTCCTCAGGTCCAGTTTATGGACCTAAATGACCTCAACTTGAGGTTTAGCCAAACTGTCAACAAAACGGCCTTCAGGCATTGAAAGGTCACTGACAGTCACGCGACACAAGCCGTCATAAGATACATGACCTTTACCTTGACCTTGTGACCTTAGGGCCCTTGTTGGGCCTAACATGAGAAACTGCTGGCTTGCTAACACTATTTAAATATTTCTTTTCAGCGCAAATCTGTGATAATTAGCACCTGATGTTTGTTAATTAATTAGAAGTTACTGTACGTTGTTTTGTTTATATTAATCATGCCGGTGCCATACTGTATTGATGGAGAATATATTTGTACACATCAATGAAGTATTTTTAAAATTAATATGATAAAGATTGTTTTGGTGCGTAATGACGTGTCATGTTTATGTTCAATAATGTGCACTAGCTACATCAATACAGTGGATTTCATTGCCTTCGTGTATCACTTGTTTCGGTTTTCGGCTATTTATTCTTTTAAAACATTGTTTCGATTTTCGCCGATTGTCTCGGATTTCGTCGAACAACCCATTTCTATCTTTGCTTGTATAAAAACAAAAGGGCAGCCACTGTCTTTTTGCTGACTGTGGCTTTTTAAAATATGAACTCTAACTGTAACAAACATGGCCTTGAAAAAAATGTTGTATTTTCCATTGTTTGAGCCATGACGTGGTGTAACTTCTGTGATCTATCAACTCCTGATTTTTTACATGACACGTGATCGCAAGCTAACATCACATAGACAAAACTTAACATCACATACGACATCCACATACATGACCGTTATCAGACAGAACTAAAACATAACACACCTCACATACATATTACACTAACACTATAACGTGATGGAAGGTAAGGCCCATTGTGTAACCTTGAATCTATTCCAAAACAAAATAGCGGCACCGCCCCTCGTTAAAGGCCTTCGTAGCAATGTCTGCTTTTTTAAATGTACAAACAATCTCTACACTATGTTTAATATTTACTTTGTCTACATTTTTCATTGATTTATGTATTAAATATATTTTGTTTGTTTTAACGAGAGACAACAAACTGGGGTCATGTGACTGTGATAAAATATTTATTATAAAAACTTATGGCAAGAAACACATAAACAATGCTGCTAATAAGAACATAAGTTGTTCCTCGTATTACATTTTATTTCTAATTTTTCAAATACTGTATTTACTGAATTTACAGCAAATCTACATGTAATAAATTATTTTTAAAAACTTAGTTTTTGTGTTTAGGCAATCAACATTTGGTCGTTGAACGTTTGCAATATGCCAGGGATAAATTGAAAAAAAAAACAAAACTTGAATTAGTGGGTAACATATCGGCTGGTGCCATGGTCAAAACATACACTAATGTTTATTAATAAACTATACACCACCGTCTGTTAACAAACATACACACCATATTTTGTTAACAAAAACATACACCAGCTTTTGTTAACAAAACATACACTAATGTTTGTTAACAAAATATACACCACCGTCTGTTAACAAAACAAACACCACTGTTTGTTAACAGAACATACACCACCGTTTGTTAACACAGCCACCATGTGTGGTGATTGGTTTCTAGTCTCAAATTAATTAATTCTTAACTGAATAGCCGGTGTACTAGACCCAGGGGAAGTAATGACGGCTGGGCATGTGACAGACGACATTATCTTTTTGTATGCCGAGGTCACACAAACAGATCGACTCTACTTCATCTGCCCTGTTGACCGCCAGGACAGTAAGAGTAACTTAGGCGAGGGTAGGCTTTAGCCTTGACCTTCAGATACCACGTGAGATTTTTCTAGAGCTTTGATTGGCTGTGTTTGCCATTATCATCTTCCGTTATTTAAAAAGGGTCTGCGTAGTCTGGTCTGTAAAGCGCATGGTTGCTAAACCGAAAAGTCCCGAGTTCAAATCCCGGGCAGAAGAGGCGGATAACAAAGGATAACCCATCTAAGAGAGAAAGTTAGTTCTTTGTTGTACAAGGCTGTGACAGCAAATCCAGAAAGAAAAGCAGGCTGAAATAGGAGTGAACGGCTCATATGGAGTAGATCAAGCTAACAAGATCATTCTTAATTGTGTTGAGAAAAATTCCTTCCAACACTCCAATTGGGAACTTAGAAAAAGTTGTTTGAAACAACAAAGTGACCCAATAAAATATAATTGGATATTTGAATTCCTTAACCAGCCTGCTGACAACTTTTTAAAACATCGAAGGTTCTTTGAAGTCAAGTCTGGACAAAAAAAAACAAAATTTGATCCGTTTGTCTGATGCTGGCGTTTTTACAAGCTTTTATTTAACTCACTTCCTCGTCAGTCTGTCTGACGTCAGTCTAGAACGAAACGCAGGAGTGAAAATTCGGACACTTCTACTTGACCGATACGATTCAGAGTTGGCACGTGGGTCAAGACATGAAGACAATGCAATCTGAAATTAAATTTGACTTAATTGGATGCCTAATTATTTTTTTATGAATTAATTAAAATTTGGACCGAATTAGTAGGCATGTCTATCCAACCACACCACACGCGTCATCACGTTCAATAGCTGCGCCATCACGTTCGTTAGGCGCGCCATCACGTTCAGTAGGCGCGCAACGGGTTTTAGTCATGTAACTCTATTGTAAATAAAACATGTAAAGTACTGAAAAAAAAATTCATAAAAAACGTTTTAATAACAAGCTTTTATGTAATAATGCACTAAAAAGTAGAAAATAAATTATAGACTACTATTTAAATAACTACTAGAATACCCGTCATCCGTTGGATAACTGTGGGTTTCGGGGGTCATCAATCAAAAAACATCACGTCTGTCACTCAGAGGCAGAGCGACCCTTCCCGGCGCCCGGGGACAAAGTTTTCGATTTGAACCCCCCCCCCCCCGCAAGATTTCGATTTGAACCCCCCCCCCCTCAAACTTTTGATGTGCACCCCCCCCCCACTCAAACTTTCGATTTGAACCCCCCTCAACCTTTCAATTTATTTTTCCAAACCATTTTGGCGCCCCAACATATGTCCCCCCGCCCCCCTTCCCCCATCCACCTCCCCCCGCCTCCCCTCCCCCCACCACCTCCCCTCCCCCGCCTCCCCTCCCCTACCGTCCCCCCCCCCCCCTCCTCGCTACGCTACTGCAGTGTCACTTATCGTCACAAAAAACAGACCCCACATTCAAAAATATGTTTTTTATCTTTTAAAAACACCGAAAACACCGATTTCGGACTATCCCTTCATATACTGACGTCACATGTGACCTACTCAACTCTACTTCACCTGCCCAGTGTCCCGCCAAGTCTCAGACAACATGTTTTTATCGTTTAAAAAACGATTCCAGCCGAGCATGTCTCTGACCACACTATCCTTTCATATGCTTAGGACAAAGAAACAGATGAACTCTACTTCACCTGCCCTGTATCTTGCCAAGTTCAGATAGGCAACTTTATCATTCACATCTAAAAAAAAAAAAATTGAAAAAAAAAAATTTCATCGACATATTGGTCTAGAACCCGTGCCACCTGCATGAGAGCCTACTACGCTACCAGCTTAGCTATTTACTCGTAACGTCACAAGTGAATTTTTATACTATTCTTTTGAGTCTCCGCGCATAGATCTAGATCTAAGTCTAGTAGTAGTAACTTTCAAATTAAATTTTATCTTAAATTAGCCAAACAAAGATTTATATAAAATAATTAAGGCCTGAAATAGATTCTAGATGTAGAATTTACATTAAGTCTAGATCTAGAATTTACATTGAGTCTAGTGACCTACATCTAGGCTAGATCTAGATAGATCTAGATCTAGGCTAGCTTCATAACTTTCCTTCGACAGCTGATCTTTAGATCTAGAGAAATTTATCGTAAAACTAAATGAAAAAGACAGTTGAAAATTGAAATAAGTGTTGGAACGTAATAAATACAGCAAACGGACGTATTGTTTAAGTTATAGCCGGCAGAAAATTAGCTTTGTAACGCGTTAAACTTTTGAATGGGCCACAAAGTCTATGATGGAGTCCGCCATTTTTATTGTGCCAAAAAAGTAAACACATCAAGGGACGTCACTATCCCCACAAAGTTTATTCAAAGTATTAACATTTTTAAAAAAATACGGTTAATTTAACAATGAATAAATCAATAAATTAATTAACGTCTTTAAATAAATTTGTGATTAACAGTCTGTCTTAAAACAAAAAATTTTCTCTACCTACATACTATTTTACAGCTTTCCACGATGAGTGCAACTATGAGCAATAGTCAATCAGGCAAACAAACAAACAAACAAAAAAATAAATATTCAAACATGTAAACAAACTTGACTTTTAGTAGTATACTAGAATACCCGTCATTAGTTGGATAACTGTGGGTTTCGGGGGTCATCCATCAAAAAACATCACGTCTGTCACTCAGAGGCATAGCGACCCTTCCCGGCGCCCGGGGACAAACTTTTCGATTTTAACCCCCCCCCCCCCCAAGATTTCGATTTTCAACCCCCCCCCCCTCAAACTTTTGATGTGCACCCCCCCCCCCCCACTCAAACTTTCGATTTGAACCCCCCTCAACCTTTCAATTTATTTTTCCAAACCATTTTGGCGCCCCAACATATGTCCCCCCGCCCCCCCTCCACCTCCCCCCGCCTCCCCTCCCCCCCCGCCTCCCCTCCCGCCCCCCCCCCCCCCTCCTCGCTACGCTACTGCAGTGTCACTTATCGTCACAAAAACAGACCCCACATTCAAAAATATGTTTCTTATCTTTTAAAAACACCGAAAACACCGATTTCGGACTATCCCTTCATATACTGACGTCACATGTGACCTACTCAACTCTACTTCACCTGCCCAGTGTCCCGCCAAGTCTCAGACAACATGTTTTTATCGTTTAAAAAACGATTCCAGCCGAGCATGTCTCTGACCACACTATCCTTTCATATGCTTAGGACAAAGAAACAGATGAACTCTACTTCACCTGCCCTGTATCTTGCCAAGTTCAGATAGGCAACTTTATCATTCACATCTAAAAAAAAAAAATTGAAAAAAAAAATTTCATCGACATATTGGTCTAGAACCCGTGCCACCTGCATGAGAGCCTACTACGCTACCAGCTTAGCTATTTACTCGTAACGTCACAAGTGAATTTTTATACTATTCTTTTGAGTCTCCGCGCATAGATCTAGATCTAAGTCTAGTAGTAGTAACTTTCAAATTAAATTTTATCTTAAATTAGCCAAACAAAGATTTATATAAAATAATTAAGGCCTGAAATAGATTCTAGATCTAGATGTATTAAGGCCTGAAATAGATTCTAGATGTAGAATTTACATTAAGTCTAGATCTAGAATTTACATTGAGTCTAGTGACCTAGATCTAGGCTAGATCTAGACCCTAGATCTAGGCTAGATTCATAACTTTCATTCGACAGCTGATTTTTAGATCTAGAGAAATTTATTGTAAAACTAAATGAAAAAAGACAGTTTAAAATTGATATAAGTGTTGGAACGTAATAAATACAGCAAACGGACGTATTGTTAAAGTTATGACCGACAGAAAATTAGATTTAGAACGCGTTAAACTTTTGAATGGGAACACAATTTTCTTCGATAGACGCCGCCATTTTATTGTACTAAAGAGTAAACAAAAAACTGTGACGTCACGGTCCCGCCGAGTGTAGTGGTCGTTCTAAACTTTTTTTAAAAAATGGGTTACTCTGCGTATGAATAAATCAATAAATTAATTAACGTCTTTAAACAAATGTGTGATTAACAGTCTGTCTTAAAACAAAAATTTTTCTCTACCTACATACTATCTTACAGCTTTCCACGATGAGTGCAACCATGCGAGATAGTCAATCAGGCAAACAAACAAACAAACAAAAAAACAAATAAATATTCAAACATGTAAACAAAGTTGAGTTTTAGTAGTATTAGATAGATAAAGAAAAGCGTGGGTGTCTTCCTAAACATTAGTAAAGGTATCCAATAGATACTAAAGTGACCCACGCTTTTTTATAGTTATTTAAATAGTAGTCTATAATTTATTTTCTACTTTTTAGTGCATTATTACATAAAAGCATGTTAGTAAAACGTTTTTTATGATTTTTTTTTAAAAATCTGTTTCCATTAATCATCATCTTATGTCAAGTGTTGATTGAATCAGGCTCTAGGACGGTCGCAAGAAGCAAACCATTTGATCGTTAATTAACATGCGAACTTGAACATTAGAAAAAAAGTTATAACTTCAAAGACAAGGGTCTACACATAAAGTTTCCTGAAGTTGCTCTCTCTCTCTCTCTCTCTCTCTCTCTCTCTCACACACACACACACACACTCACGCACACTCTCACGCACTCTTACACACACTCTCTCGCACACACACGCTCTCACACACACAGTTAATGGAACGAATAAAGTAAATAAATATTTATTCTGTGTTGCGAGTCATGAAATCGATACATCGATACATCAAGTATTTCTTTGAGTGCTTTGATTATCTTAGATATTCAATCATTGATCGTTAATCAACATGCGAACGTGAACATTAGAAAAAAAAATTGTGCAGTAAAATGGCATTATGGGTAGACTTTACACATCCATGCATCAATTACAGAGTGTACATCATGTAGGCAACAGATGGATGACAGATATAAGATGTGTGTATGACGGATTACTAGCGTGTCTGTCATACATCATGCAGCCAACAGATGCGTGACAGACGAATGTAAAATATATATATGTATGACAGATATCTATATCTATATATTTATGTGAATAAAAGGCAGAACAATGAAGACATTAATATACATGAAAAAAATCCATTATTGTGTATAACTTTATTTAATGAGTTCACATAAAATGGCGGATGTATAAAATGTGGAGCCCCATATAGTTAAATTGTGGATTTATTTATATCGTTAAATGTAGATTTATAACCTAACACCCTTAAGTTGTCTACATCGTTAAAATATGGATTTATAAATGCCTAAGAAAGGTTTCGATTCTTACAAGTTCAACTGGTTCCTGCTAACGGAATTGTGGAATATTGATTGGCCATAACAGAAGGCCTATAACGTCAAAAGTTGGTTAAAATAAAACTGAGGTATGCTGAGGCGTCACAATGGGGTGTCGGGGGGTGCGTACAACACCGGGTGACACCCGACCTAGTGACGCCACTCATGATATACATCATCACGCGCGACATGAATATTTGTGAAGTGAAAAAACTAATCTAGATTATTATACAGATTTAATAAAAGGATCCCATGTATCAATAAGTAACCAAATACAATTTACATCATTTACATGAAGAAAACTGGCTGTAGTTTCACGGCATGTAACCAACGAACAGAGCTTTACATTAAAATAAATCACATACAATAGAGTTTCGAGTTTAACATAGACACCTCACGAGTTTCAGTTCAAAAATTTAAAAAATTGTCTTAGTTGATCTACACAAAAGACTGATTTTTTATTCTGTGACTGACACAAATTTCATTTAATGGAAAAATAAATATTTATTCCTTCAGGAAACAAAATTAGAATTTAATTTGTTGCGTTGGTTAATTTCAGAAAACATTTTTTATACATCTTTAGAAATGTTAAAATAAAAATGCATTTTAATGTTACATTAGAAAACTATGAATTATATATATTTTTGTTATGCTAGTTTACAATTGTAAAAATATAAGAACATATATTTAAGTCCCTTTACAGTCCATACAAAGGGAAGCCATTCAAAAAATATTTTTAAAAAAAAATGAATGAGAGTAGCCTTAAAATCAGTTGGACAAACTTTGATTACGCACCATACAAATCACAACAAAATATTGCTTTTTTTTTCTAAATATTATAGTAATCATAACAATCAATACAACAATCATTAAATCATAGTCTTACATGTATTAAAATTGATTGTATGAACACCAACAATCTGAGTAATACTTCTCTGCCTGGATCATAACACAGGCGTCTTTAATTACTTCATTAATTACTTCATTAATTAGATGCTGGTAAAACCTCAATAAAATAAAAAAAAAATGAACATATTTACAACAATAAATATTGATTGGTTCAGCCTAATTAATTACGTAACATGATAATATTCTTTGGCACACACAAGGGTAATGAAAACATCAGAAACAATGGATCTCAAATGATGGATCTCAAACAATGGATCTCAAATGATGGATCTCAAACAATGGATCTCAAATGATGGCTTTGTGAAGATACTGGAAAAATTATGTGAACAGCGAACGGGAATCTCCGTTCTATTCTTGGAATTGATGCGCAATGCATTGCCAATACAAATGACACATTTTTAAAAACTTCAACATTTCATGGAGACGTAAATATCCGTCAGTGAAGTAATTTATTTCGGTACCAGAACTTTCTGGAACTTTTGAAACCAACACCCGTTTTAGGGTTTAAAAACATTTTTAAAAGTGTGTTGGTAAAAGAAGTGAAAATCGCGTTTAGGGATTTAAGTTAAAAATTTCTCTCAACTTTACAAAATTGCTGTTGTGTATGTTTATGTACGACAATTACCGAAAAGGGAAATCAAAAGTTTGATTTTATTGACATTATCTGAGTTCAAACTTTTAGTTGCATTTGAAAAATAAATATATTGAACAACAAATTATTATGCTAAGGAAGGTCCTCAAAAGAGAAACTTATTTTAACAAAATCATATATATAGTAACATTACTTTTAAAAAATCTGGATTTAAATTAATTTTAAAAAACCAACATAACTGCCGTAGATCATAGAGCATGTTTGAGTAAAGATAACACAGCGACAGATACAACCAATGACAGGCTAGCTACTAGAGACTTGGCCCCTGATAGCGAACGGAAGCTTGCTTTTATAAGACGGGCGTTGATTGGCTGAACTGGTCGGTAGTTGTTGACAAGAGGAAGGTAGTGATTGGTTGCCGTGTCCTTTTCGTTGGATTTGACTTTTCTGAGTTTTTTGAGCTGTGGGGAGAGTTGAGCAAGTTAGGTGAGGGGAGAGATAATGTGTGGGGATGTGGGTACGGGGTGGGGGTGGTACAGTAGATGTGGGGAGTGTAGTGGAGCCTATAGTTATCGAGAATGGTGACTAGTCAATATCGCAATAATTTTCTGATTGGAGACTGGATTGTATGAAATTAAATTGAATGAAATGGCCCATTTATTGAATGAAATGGCCCATTTATTGAATGAAATGACCCACGTATTGAATGAATTAGCTAAGATGTCAACTAAGATACAAAGATGCTACCTGCTCTTCTGAAATCTTGACAGTGTCTTTAAAGACTGTCCACGTGACCGTCTCGTAACAGCCGGGTGTGGTCAAGCTGCCGTCGTACCGGTAAAAATCTTCACGGTTTTCCGGCAAGAGAGAGTCCAGCTGGATGCCCTCAAGGCTGACCTTGGAATCTGTGGAACACGTCAGTTGGTGACCTTAGAGTACTGGGTTGGTGGGGCGACATGAGGCGATGTGGGGGGGGGGATATCATAGGTTAAGAGAAGGAGCAGGGGGGGGCAATGGTGCAGTGGTATGTCTAGGGTGTGTATGGTGTGTGTTGGGTGTGTGTAGGGTGTATATGGTGTATGTATGGTGTGTGTATGGTTTTTATATGGTGTGTGTAGGGTGTGTGTAGGGTATGTGTAACTTGTGTGTAGGGTATGTCTAGGGTGTGTATGGTGTGTGTAGGGTGTGTAAGGTGTGCGTATGGTGTGTGTAGCCTGTAGTACCTTGGAGGTCTATTAATTAATTTCTCAAGATCCAATAATATATATTTGTATAAAAGCTAATTTATTGGCTTTTGACCTAATCAACCTAACCCTAAGTCTAGCCCTTACCCTAACTCCAACCCGAACCCAAACCCAAACCCAAACCCTAGTCACAACTTACTCGGCTCCTCTACCTCCTCCAGCCTGTCAAAAATTTTCTTGTAACCTTCCTGGGTCTCGTCAGCAACCTGGAGATACAAAACAAATCTTCAGAAATTGGTGGGTACATAAAGCTGTACACAACATAAATCCACACCGAATAGCTAGTCAGCCACACCTAAGATCTGCCATGCCACATCTAAGACCTGCCCTGCCACATCTAAGATCTGCCCTGCCACACCTAAGATCTGCCCTGCCAAATCTAAGAACCACACAACCACCCATCTTACCTCAAACATGATACCCAGAACAGCTAGACCATAATTGCTGGTAGCTGCCGACTTCAAGTCGGGATACATTGTACTGTAGTGGACAATATGGGCCTGAAATACATACACATATGTACATACATACATATAAATAAATAAATAAAATAAATAAAATAAATAAAATAAATAAAATAAATAAAATAAATAAAATAAATAAAATAAATAAAATAAATAAAATAAATAAATAAAATAAATAAAATAAATAAAATAAATAAAATAAATAAAATAAATAAAATAAATAAAATAAATAAAATAAATAAAATAAATAAAACAAATAAAATAAATAAAATAAATAAAATAAATAAAATAAATAAAATAAATAAAATAAATAAAATAAATAAAATAAATAAAATTGAATGAAGAATGAATGAACGAATGAATGAATGAACTATATATATATATATATATATATATATATATATATATATATATATATATATATATATATATATATATATATATACATATATATATATAAACAGGTAACTCCAGGCAAGTACCTCCAGTGGGTAAGACATCCCATCTATCAGGTGCTCCGACCCCCTCCCGTTGTCTGACCCCCAGTGGAAGTGGAACTGTGCCGCCCTGTAGGTCCCCACCAGGCCGCCGCCCATAACCAGCATCTGGCCGCCGGTGATGTCAGCTTGAACTGAAACAAGAGACAAACGTCACTGGTCGAGTCGGTTGGATGTCAGCTTCGTACTCAAGTGGATCAGGTTCGAATACAAGAAGAGCACACATTTTTTTAGGGATGGATTTGCTGATTGTGAATTCTGATCATTGGTGATCATAGATATGTTATAAAATTGCGAGATACGTAATATTAATTCTTCACAATAACAGACTATCAGCGATTGATAAATCTTTGAAAATCCAACGCAAAAAGCAATTGCCAGACCGTAGGTCTATGCCATAGTGAAAAACTGATACACACAAATATTCTCATAACACAGTAGTAAATGGTTTTCAAATCTTTTTTTTTTACCACGCATGGTACCCTAAAATAGAATTAATTACACCATACAATTACACCAAAACTCAATGGCCATGCTATGGTGTTGTAAACAAAAACGGAAAGAAATGAAAATAATTCCTTTACCAATACACAAACATTATTTAAACCATATAGGCCAATACGACAGATATAATTAAAAGTTCAAGGCTATGTACATATATTTTCATCAAATAAAATAATATACCCATACAGAATAAGTTCATATAGGCTACACTCTAACTTAACCCAAACTTAACCGGCTAAATATCCTACACCTCATTAGCCTGACCTGGTTAAGTGCTGTGTTTGATGTGCTGGTTAAAAAATTGTTTTACTCACTTCGTCCTGATAGGGAGTCATGAAATGATTTTATATTTGTTCTCACATTATTTTTGCTCCGTCAATGGTTTTGGTTGCATATTAATCACTTGCACAGTTCACAATGTGTATGTGTATGAATTTTATTTATTTTAATTAATACATAAAGCAAAAGATAAACATTTTAAAATGCTTTCTTACAGAGAAGGGGATTTTATGTATATTGGTGGTAACACTGTTTTGATATGACTAGCTCTTTTTGAAAATTTCATTCCCGTATGTAAAGAACTTGTTAATGTTCTTAAAGAACTTGTTAATGCTCTATCCCCATATGTATCCGGAAGTAGCATCTCGTCATTGTATGTAGACACGACAGGTAGCCACCTCATGTTGGCCCCATCAACAGCTACCTCAGTTAGCCAGTCCCGGTAGCCACAAGTCTGACCATTTAACCATCGAATGTTTGGCCTACTTAGCGACCACAGCTAGAGGCTACATTGTAGCGTGTTCGATAATGGAAGATTATACAATTATATATATATATATATATATATATATATATATATATATATATATATATATATATATATATATATATATATATATATATATATATATATATATATATATATATATATATATATATATCGGCTATTGGTACATAACTTCCTCGCCCCATCTCCCCACAGTTTTTCCGTCAAATTTCTTCCTTGCCTAAATCTAATTACCGAAACTTCAACCTCTGTAATCAACTTTCTATCTCCCCCACCCCCCACTTGTCCTGTACCTGCGTCTTACCTGCGTGCCCGTTGTTGGTAAGCTCCATGGTGACGCCGTGTTTGGCCACGTAGCCCTTGAAGAACAGGTCGTCGAGTCCCTCTATGTACCTGGCATCCTGGGGTTTGATGTTGATGGGGGACTGCTTGCTTCTGCTGGAGCTGGCACAGATGGGGTACTCATCCTTCCAGTGGTCAGCGCCGTGGGTGCCCACGTACGTCCAGTGGGGCTTGGACACTGGAACTGTGGGGAGAGAGATTTCTTAGTGACGTCATAGGTGGTGGAGGGGGGGGGGGGGTCAGGGTAGTGGTGTATGGGGGAGGCGGTCATTGCAGTGGGTGCAGTGGTCAAGACAGTCGTATGTTGGGTGAGGCCATTTAGAATCGCTGAAATAATCCATTGGTGTTGGTGTTGGTGTTAGTGCTGACGTTGGTGTTGGTGTTGGTGTTAGTGCTGACGTTGGTGTTGGTGTTGGTGTTAGTGCTGACGTTAGTGTTGGTGTTGGTGTTAGTGCTGACGTTGGTGTTGGTGTTGGTGTTAGTGCTGACGTTGGTGTTGGTGTTGGTGTTAGTGCTGACGTTGGTGTTGGTGTTGGTGTTAGTGCTGACGTTGGTGTTGGTGTTGGTGTTAGTGCTGACGTTAGTGTTGGTGTTGGTGTTAGTGCTGACGTTGGTGTTGGTGTTGGTGTTAGTGCTGACGTTAGTGTTGGTGTTGGTGTTAGTGCTGACGTTGGTGTTGGTGTTGGTGTTAGTGCTGACGTTAGTGTTTGTGTTGGTAGGAGTAGATTATACGAATGGGCCTAAATGCCGGATATTTTTATTTTAAAATTTGATTTAAAACAACACATAATAGATCTTTTTAATTGACCGTCTTGAATTTTATTTCTTCAACATTCTATGATAGGTCAACTAATAAAATTAATCTTTGGATTTTAAAGTTAAGTTTGAAGCATCTGTGTAAGTACTTCTAAAACAGACGGATAATTGGATATTTCTTGTATAGGTTAGAAATTGTTCAACAAGTTTCAAGACATTGTGTGTATCAGGAGGGGAAGTAGAACAAGAACAAGAGATGGCAATACATACAACTTTTGTTTGTTTATAGAGTGATAGATAAAGAACAAAACAAATAAACGTCGAACTAGTGTCACGTCATTTGTCTATTCTCTAAGAGAAAGCCCACTGTATGGTGATAATTTACAGCGTCTGGTTCGGTTTAAATTTTCTTTAAATTAATTTGTTTCTTAAAAAACGTTAGGGCCTATAACCCGTGCTTCCAGTTATCGTGTTTAACTTCTAACATAGAGTGACCTCGTACGGTACAGATGGCTGGAGACATGCTGTTGGCAGGTTGTAGCGCTGATTCTTTGGATGGTTGAGTTTGGGGACTAGCTCACACATTGTAACATTTGTTAAGTGCTTGTTATGTGTCCTAACGCCCGCCAACCAGCTAAACAATGGAAAGGCCTATGGCTATCTTCAACATGTTATTTGGTTTAGGTTAGGCCTAGGGTTAGCGGCATCACTAGTAAACATGTATGTGAGTACATGTTTCTCTAGCCTGTATTAAGGACATTTTCTTTGATTTTAATTTATTCGTTTTCTACAAGACGCCATCTGATGGTAGACACTTTTTGAGGTTGTTTTTTTTCATGAGCGACGTGAAAATCAAATTTGTTATCGTCTCGGGACAGAATAATTCAGAGGCCACTAAAAATCGGGGGCCTCAGGTCACTGCCTTGTCAGCCCCCCCCCCCCCCCATTCCACCACTGCAAACAGACGTTTTCTGGCAGCTGGTATATTTAACTCAGCTTCCAGTGTAATCTCTATGTTAGAAATATTTCCTTGATCTAGATATACAGCTTTAAAAACAGCTTCCAGCACGTAAATATGAGATGTTGTCTTGGGCATCTAGTCTGTTCTCTGTGTGCAGGGTACTAGACGGAGGTGTAGGGTTCAAAGGTGACAGAGAAAAAAAGGTTGAAAACAACAGGGAGACAATTCTACTGTACAACACCAGAAGAAGATAAAAATGTCGCACCAACAAAAGATAAATTTATTGACTGTAAGAAGCTAGTGTATAATAGACGCAACACTAGATAAACAAGAATAAATTTGATGAATACACAAAAATGTATATACAATATGTAGGGTAGGGGGGAGGTAATAATAAAAATGATGACTTTATGATTGTAGGCAAAATGAGACAAAAATGTCCAATAATTTAAAAAAAAGTATTCACATTGTTCATTTAATCGGAGACTAAATGTCGATATATAATTAATTATAATTAAAATTTTTGCATTGTTTATTTGAAAGCAGAAAACCATTGCCCAATCAATAAGTAAAATGTTCGCACTGTTCATAAAATCTGAGACATAATGTTCAACGTGTTATTCAAATGTTCACACTGTTCATATGTAAAGAGACAAGAGGTCCAATAAAATAAAGTGATCGGGGTGTGAAACAGAGTAGTTCGGGCAGGAGAAATTATAAAATGTTTCCCTTGTTCACATAAAGAGATTAAAATGTTAAATAAAATAAAATTATAAATAAAATAAAATGATAAATAAAACAAAATGATAAATAAAATAAAATGTTAAATAAAATAAAATGATAAATAAAATAAAATGTTAAATAAAATAAAATTATAAATAAAATAAAATGATAAATAAAACAAAATGATAAATAAAATAAAATGATAAATAAAATAAAATGTTAAATAAAACAAAATGATAAATAAAATAAAATGATTAATAAAATAAAATGATAAATAAAATAAAATGTTAAATAAAATAAAATGTTAAATAAAATAAAATGTTAAATAAAATAAAATGTTAAATAAAATAAAATGATAAATAAAATAAAATGATAAATAAAATAAAATGTTAAATAAAATAAAATGATAAATAAAATAAAATGATCGAATTGTTCATCACGGCGAAAAGACACACACACACAAATTAATATTAATTAAACTTAAAATTGTTGAAATTGTTCGCACACCCAGCGGTAGATGGGTCGTCTCATGCAGTATGTTGATGTTGTATGTTGTAAGATAGTTGCGTCATTTCACGCGTTTGATGTTTATGTTGTACGATATACAGGTGGGTCGTCTCATGCAGTATGTTGATGTTGTATGTTGTACGATAATTGCGTCATTTCAGGCGGTTGATGTCACATGCAAGAGACACAGGTTCGAGCCTGATATTTAAAAACTTCCGATGTTCCTTTCAGTGATGTAATGTGTAGTCTAAAAACCTTTTGGAAAAGTTTCGTGGCGGCTACTAGGACAGATGACTAGGTCAACATGGTCGTCACGAGGTTACATTTCATTGGACGGATGATAAAGCAGATAAGAGGGCAGATGGAAGGGCAGATGGGAGGGCATATGGGAGGGCAGATAGGAGGGAAGACGAGAGGGCAGATGGGAGGGCAGATGAGAGGGCACGTCTGCTGGACGTCCCCATCTTGTTTGCCAGGTTTCAGCCAATGCCAGTTCTTGTACTTCCGGTTTGTCTTGAGAGCCAATCAAATTCCAGAATCGGCCGGCCTAAATCACGTGGTGCCACACGTTAGTCCTTGTCACGGCGGAGGATGAGGCTGATTTTGTTTGAAGCGGCCTTGACCTTCGACTCCTCCTCCGTCTCGCCCTTGAACTTGCGCAGAAGGTCAAACACTCGACTTCCTCTCGGGGGTGTTGTGGTGGGGATCTGGGGGAGGGCTGCGAGCAGACGGCTCTCCAACTGGGGTGTGATCCCGGGGGTCCGGGGCAAAACTTCGGACCCACGGGTTGACGCCGGGGTTGTTACAGTGGGGCTTTGGGGCGAGGCTAGAGAGAGAGCGATCAGATGTTACCATTGCCAAGTCAAGCACACGACACGTAACCTGGGATGTATGCATTGCTTACTCAGTGATATTTCCGTTACCACAAGAAAACATGTTCCCTACAATCTCGCTTAGTTGCCGATTGTAATCGAGTTTTGTTCGTGATAGAATTTTTAAACATTTAACTTTTTTTGTGTGGATTCCCCCCCCCCCCCCTCTCCGCGAATTTAGCCGTTCGTGGCGTGTAGGCCTATAGAGACGCCGCATCAACTCTACAGCCCCAGAGAACATGGTCGTGATTTCTCCAATTGTGCTACGTCAAGTCCAAATGTGGGTGGCACTGTTGCCCCGGGGTACGTCTTCCCCCACCCCCCACCCCCCATACAGATAACCCATGCAGCCCCCACACCTCCCCTGTCAAGTAACCTTTGACCCCAGACTTACTGTTGAAGTTCCTGACGACGGTTCTCAAGTTGAGCCTCTGTACGGGCCGGAAGTTGTCCACGAGATTGAGGCTGTGGCCGTCAGCATCTTTGTGGGAGGACTTGAGGTTTCTGAAGGCTGCAAGCTGGGGAGGTTAGTTAATTAGCTTCATTAGTTGGGGGAGGTTAATTAATTAGCTTCATTAGCTGGGGGAGGCAGGGGGTTGGGTTAATTAATTAGCTTCATTTAGCTGGGGGAGGTAGGACAGTTTGTTGTAAACATGGTAGGGCTGATGTAAACATGTGTGATACGGACGTCTTGAATTACAAGGGTAAGTAAATCTAGAGTACCAATATCCAAGCTACCCACATTAAATTAACCCACCCACAGGCTACCCACCCTAATGGACCCAGATTCAGGACACCCCGTGAGCCTCACCTGTTTAGCCGAGATCTTGATGGTGTCAGTGAAGACAGTCCAGATGACAGACTCGTGGCACCCAGGTGTCGTCAGACTGCCGGAGTACCTGTAGAAGGTGTTCCTACTGCTGGGCAAGATGGAGTTGAGGCTGAAGGAGGGGATGGTGGTGGTGGTTCCTGGTCGCAGAGGGAATCATCGTCAACATCAACAGCAGCACCACAAAAATCATTCGTCAACATCAACAGTAGCACCACACAAATCATTCATCAATATAAACAACAGCATCACACAAATCATTCGTCAACATCAACAACAGCACCACACAAATCATTCGTAACATCGACAGTAGCACCACACAAATCATTCGTCAACAACAACAACAGCTTCACACAAATCATTCGTAACATCAACAGCAGCACCACACTAATCATTCGTCAACAACAACAACAGCTTCACACAAATCATTCGTAACATCAACAGCAGCACCACACAAATCATTCGTCAACAACAACAACAGCTTCACACAAATCATTCGTAACATCAACAGCAGCACCACACTAATCATTCGTCAACAACAACAACAGCTTCACACAAATCATTCGTAACATCAACAGCAGCACCACACAAATCATTCGTCAACAACAACAACAGCATCACACAAATCATTCGTCAACAACAACAGCAGCACCACACAAATCATTCGTCAACAACAACAACAGCTTCACACAAATCATTCGTAACATCAACAGCAGCACCACACAAATCATTCGTCAACAACAACAACAGCATCACACAAATCATTCGTCAACAACAACAGCAGCACCACACAAATCATTCGTCAACAACAACAACAGCATCACACAAATCATTCGTCAACAACAACAGCAGCACCACACAAATCATTCGTCAACAACAACAGCAGCACCACACAAATCATTCGTCAACAACAACAACAGCATCACACAAATCATTCGTCAACAACAACAGCAGCACCACACAAATCATTCGTCAACAACAACAACAGCATCACACAAATCATTCGTCAACAACAACAGCAGCACCACACTAATCATTCGTCAACATCAACAGCAGCACCACACTAATCATTCGTCAACATCAACAGCAGCACCACACTAATCATTCGTCAACATCAACAGCAGCACCACACTAATCATTCGTCAACATCAACAGCAGCACCACACTAATCATTCGTCAACATCAACAGCAGCACCACACTAATCATTCGTCAACATCAACAGCAGCACCACACAAATCATTCGTCAACAACAACAACAGCTTCACACTAATCATTCGTCAACATCAACAGCAGCACCACACAAATCATTCGTCAACAACAACAACAGCTTCACACAAATCATTCGTCAACATCAACAGCAGCACCACACTAATCATTCGTCAACATCAACAGCAGCACCACACTAATCATTCGTCAACATCAACAGCAGCACCACACAAATCATTCGTCAACAACAACAACAGCACCACACTAATCATTCGTCAACATCAACAGCAGCACCACACTAATCATTCGTCAATTTTAAAAGGCCGCGCAACAACAGTCTTCAGTTCATTTATTTGGTGATAAGACCAAAGTTATTTCCGAAATGTAAAAGTAAAACAGGTAATTATGTCTCTCTAGTGGTACCTTACAGGTAATTATATCTCTCTAGTGGCGACTTACAAACAGGTAATTATGTCTCTCTAGTGGTACCTTACCTGCCTCTGTGACTGATGGCAAATTGTAGATGATGTCTTTCAATGCTGGGTTGTCTTCTAAGGTAATCTGGATCAGGTTAGGGTTAGGGTTATTGGAATAGTGTGACTAATTAAGTAGATGGCAACTTTCATTACCTTTTCACAATTATAGGGACGCGGAGACGAAGCGAGGGATGTGGAGAGATGGGAAGAGAGAGATAGCGAGAGGGATGGGGAGAGAGGTATGGGGAGAGAGAGAGAGACGAAGAGAGAGATTGGGAGAGAGGGAGATCTCACCTCAAAAAAGAATCCCAGAACGGCCAGACCTTCAGGTTTTGAGACAGCAGCTCCCAGACTGCCCAGAGACTTCCGGTAGTGGACAATGTGCAGCTGGAGAGAGAGGGAGGGGGGGTAGGTTAAGCGAAACGTCCAGTGGTAAGTGTGTTTCTGTAGGTTTACACTACAGTTGTCATGGTAACTGTGTGTTTATTTACTTGTTTTTTTTTTTATCTCAACCAGCCCCCCCCCCTCCCATAATGACTATGAGGGTATGTCACACTATGTCTGTTCATGCAAACTATCTGTACATCCACTTATCCACACATCCACTTATCCATACATCCACTAATCCGCACAACCACTTATCCATACATCCACTTATCCATACATCCACTTATCCACACATCCACTTATCCATACATCCACTTATCCATACATCCACTTATCCATACATCCATACATCCACTTATCCATACATCCACTTATCCACACATCCACTTATCCATACATCCACTTATCCATACATCCACTTATCTATACATCCACTTATCCACACATCCACTTATCCGTACATCCACTTATCCATACATCCACTTATCCATACATCCACTTATCCACACATCCACTTATCCATACATCCACTTATCCATACATACACATATCTATACATCCACTTATCCACACATCCACTTATCCGTACATCAATTATCCATACATCCACATATCTATACATCCACTTATCCACACATCCACTTATCCACACATCCACTTATCCGTATATCCACTTATCCATACATCCACTTATCCATACATCCACTTATCCACACATCCAGCCAATTAATCCAGCGACCCCCCTTATGACCCACCTCCATGGGATATGATCTGTTGTCAATCTTGTGTTCCGACCCCTGCTTGTCATGTGACCCCCAGTGAAAGTGAAACTGGGCGGCCATGTACTGATCGGGTAATCCCGCACCCTGGATGCCGATGTTGGCGTTGGTGATGACCACTTCGGCTATTTATAGACAGATACGTCATCAGGTTAGTACTTGTTTCAAACTTTATAAATAGTCAACCTATTACTAAAGTAAGTCTGTATTTGATCAATTAATTGTCCAGACAGGAAATCTTTCTTAATCTTTATGAAAACTTTCAGTCTACTAGTCCAACACATAACACAACAACATACCAGCGTAGGATCGGATCCTGCCCACGCCAACACACCCAACCAAAACTTACCGGCGTGACCGTTGTTCTTGAGGGTCATTGAACTTTGTGTTGACTCATAGAAGTTGAAGACCATCGGATCGATTTTTTCAGGTACGCAGTTCATCGGTTCGATATTGATCGGTGATTGGCTGATCGAACCACACTTGGAGTACAGGTTCTTCCACTGCTCATCTGTTGGGGAGGGGGAGGCGTGTATGCAAATCAGCGGGTAAAGTACAAAAGTTTACATCAAAACATTCGGGGTGGGTAGCTGATCAGGGTAGGTTTGTTTTGCTTTTCCATTCGCCAATAACAACAGACATCAATGGTTTTGTCAATAATGACACCCCCTGCCCCATCCATTTATTCCCCACAAGTTCAATGTGCATGTCTGGATTAGGACCCACTCTAGCTGTTGACTTCTAGCAGATGATTTAATTAGGTTTTTTCTATTTATAGACGAAAGTACTCGATAAAAAACTTATAAAAAGTACTTGATAAAAAAGAAGGAACATGTCTTACCATCTTCTCCGTAAGTCCAGTGAACATCTGAAAAGATAAAATAATGAGATTAAAAACAGTTGTACAACAACAAATCGTCCTGCCCCCCCCCTCCCCCTCCCCCACTGATTAAAAGCACTATCATTGTCACTGGACACCCTATAGCCCCTACGGCCTTACGGGGGTCATAGTTGGACAAGGTGAGACTTACGGGGGTCATAGTTGGACAAGGTGAGACTTACGGGGGTCATAGTTGGACTAGAGGTGAGACTTACGGTGGTCATAGTTGGACTTGAGGTGAGACTTACGGTGGTCATAGTTGGACTTGAGGTGAGACTTACGGGGGTCATAGTTGGACTAGAGGTGAGACTTACGGGGGTCATAGTTGGACTAGATGTGAGACTTACGGGGGTCATAGTTGGACTTGAGGTGAGACTTACGGGGGTCATAGTTGGACAAGGTGAGACTTACGGGGGTCATAGTTGGACAAGGTGAGACTTACGGGGGTCATAGTTGGACAAGGTGAGACTTACGGGGGTCATAGTTGGACAATGTGAGACTTACGGGGGTCATAGTTGGACAAGGTGAGACTTACGGTGGTCATAGTTGGACTAGAGGTGAGACTTACGGGGGTCATAGTTGGACTAGAGGTGAGACTTACGGGGGTCATAGTTGGACAAGGTGAGACTTACGGGGGTCATAGTTGGACAATGTGAGACTTACGGGGGTCATAGTTGGACAAGGTGAGACTTACGGGGGTCATAGTTGGACTAGAGGTGAGACTTACGGGGGTCATAGTTGGACTAGAGGTGAAACTTACGGGGGTCATAGTTGGACTAGAGGTGAGACTTACGGGGGTCATAGTTGGACAATGTGAGACTTACGGGGGTCATAGTTGGACTAGATGTGAGACTTACGGGGGTCATAGTTGGACAAGGTGAGACTTACGGGGGTCATAGTTGGACAAGGTGAGACTTACGGGGGTCATAGTTGGACAAGGTGAGACTTACGGGGGTCATAGTTGGACTTGATGTGAGACTTACGGGGGTCATAGTTGGACTAGATGTGAGACTTACGGGGGTCATAGTTGGACAAGGTGAGACTTACGGGGGTCATAGTTGGACAATGTGAGACTTACGGGGGTCATAGTTGGACTTGATGTGAGACTTACGGGGGTCATAGTTGGACTAGATGTGAGACTTACGGGGGTCATAGTTGGACTAGATGTGAGACTTACGGTGGTCATAGTTGGACTAGAGGTGAGACTTACGGGGGTCATAGTTGGACAAGGTGAGACTTACGGGGGTCATAGTTGGACTAGAGGTGAGACTTACGGGGGTCATAGTTGGACAAGGTGAGACTTACGGGGGTCATAGTTGGACTAGAGGTGAGACTTACGGGGGTCATAGTTGGACAAGGTGAGACTTACGGGGGTCATAGTTGGACTAGAGGTGAGACTTACGGGGGTCATAGTTGGACAAGGTGAGACTTACGGGGGTCATAGTTGGACAAGGTGAGACTTACGGGGGTCATAGTTGGACAAGGTGAGACTTACGGGGGTCATAGTTGGACAAGGTGAGACTTTCGGGGGTCATAGTTGGACAAGGTGAGACTTACGGGGGTCATAGTTGGACAAGGTGAGACTTACGGGGGTCATAGTTGGACAAGGTGAGACTTTCGGGGGTCATAGTTGGACTAGAGGTGAGACTTACGGGGGTCATAGTTGGACTAGAGGTGAGACTTACGGGGGTCATAGTTGGACAAGGTGAGACTTACGGTGGTCATAGTTGGACTTGAGGTGAGACTTACGGGGGTCATAGTTGGACAAGGTGAGACTTACGGGGGTCATAGTTGGACAAGGTGAGACTTACGGGGGTCATAGTTGGACAAGGTAAGACTTACGGGGGTCATAGTTGGACTTGACAACACGACCGTTCAACGGCTGGACCTCTCGGTAGTTCATGGTCAGGGGGGTCTTCTTGTCGTCTGTCAGGGAGCGGAACTTGGCGATCTGCGGAGGGAAAATCAACTCGTGTAAAACATATGCTGGGTACTCGTTAGAGCTGGGTGGACTCATGAAAATTTGAAGAAAAATGTTGGTGGAAATGTTGGCTTTAGGTACCTGTTTTTCTGAGATTTTGATTGGCTCAACAAAAACAGTCCACGTGACCACTTCGTTACACGTTGGCATGGTGAGACTTCCGGTGTAGCGGTAGAATTCCTGGTAAGTGGCAGGCAGCAGGCTCTGCAGGGAGGCAGGTGCCAGGGGTACAGGATTGGCTGAAACAAGATGGCGGATTATTGAGTGGGTCATCCTAATATGGTGGATTGTTGTACGTGTTATTGAAACTTTACGTCTGAAGACTGGGATAGGTTTAGGATAAATATCGTCAATTGAGCAACAACCTAAAGGTTGGTGCAACTCGACAGTTTACTTTTCAAAACCTGCATCAAAGTTGATGTACACACTAGTGTCATGATATGTTCAAGTCAAATGACTGCAGGTAGCACTCACCTGTCAAATGACTGCAGGTAGCACTCACCTGTCAAATGACTGCAGGTGGCACTCACCTGTCAAATGACTGCAGGTAGCACTCACCTGTCAAATGACTGCAGGTAGCACTCACCTGTCAAATGACTGCAGGTAGCACTCACCTGTCAAATGACTGCAGGTAGCACTCACCTGTCAAATGACTGCAGGTAGCACTCACCAGTCAAATGACCGCAGATAGCACTCACCAGTCAAATGACCGCAGCTAGCACTCACCAGTCAAATGACCGCAGATAGCACTCACCAGTCAAATGACCGCAGCTAGCACTCACCAGTCAAATGACCGCAGATAGCACTCACCAGTCAAATGACCGCAGATAGCACTCACCAGTCAAATGACCGCAGGTAGCACTCACCAGTCAAATGACCGCAGATAGCACTCACCAGTCAAATGACCGCAGGTAGCACTCACCTGTTGGCGTCTGGACCAAGATCAACTTGTCAATCAAATCTGTGTAGTTGCTGTTGTCAGCCTCAGATATCTGGAGGCAAGTCAACAAAGACAGAATGTACTCATTGTATTACAGCGTGTACGTGTGTCTATGTGTACGAGTGTCTGTGTGTCTGTGTGTTTATGTGTTCCCGTGTACGTGTGTGTACGTGTGTACGTGTGTCTGTGTGTACGTGTGTCTATGTGTAAGAGTGTCTGTGTGTCTGTGTGTTTATGTGTTCCTGTGTACGTGTGTGTACGTGTGTACGTGTGTCTGTGTGTACGTGTGTCTATGTGTAAGAGTGTCTGTGTGTCTGTGTGTCTGTGTGTTTATGTGTTCCTGTGTACGTGTGTGTACGTGTGTACGTGTGTCTGTGTGTACGTGTGTCTATGTGTAAGAGTGTCTGTGTGTCTGTGTGTTTATGTGTTCCTGTGTACGTGTGTGTACGTGTGTACGTGTGTCTGTGTGTACGAGTGTCTGTGTGTCTGTGTGTCTATGTATACGAGTGTCTGCGTGTCTGTGTGTACGTGTCTCTATGTGTAAGTGTGTCTATGTGTACGTGTCTCTATGTGTAAGTGTGTCTATGTGTACGTGTCTCTATGTGTAAGTGTGTCTATGTGTACGTGTCTCTATGTGTAAGTGTCTATGTGTACGTATGTACTCACCATGTACATAAACCCCAGGACAGCCACGCCGTCTGTGTAATTGACAGATTCCTTGAAGCTGGCGTACTTGGTGTTGTGGTGGACGATGTGGACCTGGTGACGACAAATTATTTCTGTGAAACATTTTTTGTTAACTATCTGCATTCAATACATGTCGTGAACGGTGCACGGACGTACAAGAAAACCAAGCAAGACGTGGACTCACCTCGAGCGGGTAGCTGTGGCCGCTGATCAAGTGCTCTGAGCCGGCGTTGGAATATTCTGACCAGTGGAAGTGGAGCTGGACGGCCTTGAAGGTCCCGGGCAGCCCACCCCCAGAGATGGTGGGGGCGTCCTCTCCAGAGATGCTGGCATAGGCTGGGGTCAGAGGTCACGGACATTAGGGTCATGGTCATTTGGGTCACGGACATTAGGGTCACAGACAATAAGGTCACGGACATTAGGGTGACTAACATATATGTCTACTACGTGTGTCGTATGTGTCTGCCTCGTGTGCTGTGTTTACCTGAGTGGCCATCGTTGGACAAGACCATGGAGATGACAGTGTCGTAGTTTGCGTAGAGGAGGGGCGGGATGGTCTTATCAATGACGACATCGCCCTCGTGAATGTTGATGGGGGACTGCTGCTCCCCTGCACACTTGGGGTAGTGGTCCTTCCACTGCCTCACCCCTACACACAGGAGGTCAAAGGTTAAACAGGTACAACATGCGCCAAAAGTTAATTAGTAGGATAATTTTTTTCACCATTCTGACTGCTATAACCCGTGATAATAAAGACACTATACAGTTTTCTAGTCAAAGGGAAGCAACCCAATTAATTTATCAAGCCTAAATAAATAACACAGTTGCTTCTCTTTTATTACAAAGTTATGATAACTCACCGTCGTATGACCAATCTGAAAAAAAAAAGAAAAAAAGAAAAGAAATGATGTGTTTGTATTTTCTATTTTATGTCTGTAAATTATATATATATATATATATATATATATATATATATATATATATATATATATATATATATATATATATATATATATATGATTATACATAGCTATATAATAATTCTTACTCTATATATCTCAATGCCGCAATGCAATATAAAATTCAGACGAGTGACGTCAAAGAATGATTTATAACACGTTATCTGGCCACATTTATTAAAACATAAAACGTCCTTGATAATGTTGGTTATGACAGTCATATGTCTTTCATGATTTATTGTATGGTGTATGAATATGTCGCATATAACACGCCAATATGACTGAATTGTGGATAAAACATGAACTTTGACACGGTGTGATATTCATCGCAACACTATTCACACTTGATGTAAACAAATATTTGTGACCCCCCACCGACCCCTAGAAATATTGACCCCCCCCCCTACTGACATGAGACCAGCACCCAGTTCTAACCCACCAGAATTGGTTCAACTACAAAGATTAGCTTATTTGTTTCCTTGCTATAAATTTAGCTTGTGGAATTTAAAGAGCAGTAGACGCCATGACTCCTGTCAGTGAAGTTGTGACTCCAGCCCTTTGTTCTAGAGATTTACACCACGCTCTGATCTACAGGTCAGGTGACGCTAAATTATCAGATCAAATTTTGAAAGTCATAATTTGTGTCGTAAACTTTTTGTATATAATGTGGTGGGATGTCAAGAGGTTATCTCATAGGGAAAAAATGGGGTTGGGGAAAGGGTGGGGTTACTTCCTGAGATGGTGGGGGGGGGGAAGGACAAATGTGTTGGTTGGGGGGTGGGGCAGGGGGAGAGGAGAGAAGACAGCAATATATTTTTTTTTCTGCAATAGATTTCAAATCAACTTTTGCCCTGAAGACTGTCAGCTAAAAGGTTACCGTTAGACAAAACATATTATTTTCTAGGCTAAGAGAAAAATATTGCCAAACAAAATGATTTTTAAAATAGCAGAGATGAGATTATCCCAGCAGCCAACAAACAACGTCATAAAACGCCATCGTGGCAACTCAGGTCAACAAAAACTGGCCAGCGGATAAACGGATAAACAGAAATCTCGAGGCAAATCGGACCGGTGTTGACGCGGTTAACTCAACATTTCATTTCTAAGTACAACACAAAATTTGTTGGGTAACATTAAATTAGTTTTAAATGTATGCATGCAGCAAACTACTCGACATTTTTTGTATTTTAATTACATTTATACCCGATGTTTACGGCCCAAGAATTCATACATTTAACCCTTTAAACCCCACCCCAGGTATGATAACCAGGTATGATAACCGGTCAAGTGTTATGATAGTTTAGCCTTAACCCTTTAGCTGCTGGCTTGTAAATTAGCCTCCTGCAATAAATTAACCCCAGCCGTGAACACCAACAAAAATTACAAACTGAAATACAACTGGGGTGAAGACTGCGTGTTATCAACATAACGTACAAGTGGGCGACTTTCTTTACCTTATCCAGCAATAAATATGCTTGAGAGTGGGGGGGGGGGGGGGGAGCATGTTATGGTGAATAAATCATCTTGAGAAGAACATTTTTATAAGGTATCAACTAAAGTTACTGATTTTACCATTTGTTTTCCACTATTTTAACTGATTATTTAATACCAACACTACACAATTGTGGTTGTACTGTGGTGTGTGGTGGCGATGTTGTCGTCAGCCTAAAACACCCCTATTAGCGACATCCCTTTTTTTCCAGGAACCTTTGGTCCCGGTCAGTTAAACCATTCCATCTATTACACCAACTTGCGACCTTGACCCTGGCCAATAAGCCACTTACTCTCTACACCGCCTTCACCTGTTTTAGTATTTGTATTGGTTTGTTGCATCAAGTTGGCCTCACAATATTGTCAAATGTTTCAAGACAACAACTTGGCCTCACACAACATTGTCAAATGTTTCAAGACAACAAGTTGGCCTCACAACATTGTCAAATGTTTCAAGACAACAAGTTGGCCTCACAACATTGTCAGAATGATTCAAGACAACAAGTTGGCCTCACAACATTGTCAAATGTTTCAAGACAACAAGTTGGCCTCACAACATTGTCAGAATGATTCAAGACAACAAGTTGGCCTCACAACATTGTCAGAATGATTCAAGACAACAAGTTGGCCTCACAACATTGTCAGAATGATTCAAGACAACAAGTTGGCCTCACAACATTGTCAGAATGATTCAAGACAACCTGTTTGTTCAGAGTTAACTACTAGATGGAACGGACAATAGGAGGGTACCCAGGGGAGAGCTTTCAGACGACTAGATCTACAACAACACACGTTACAAGTACACACACACAATTTTCACACACAACACCACACACCAAAGTACGTTACCACACAACCACACCAGACCACACAAGTACACAGACAACTAAAGTCATACAAAAACCACACCCCCTCACAATTTCACACACATCCACATAAATAATACATCCTACAATTACCAAACGACCAACCATCCTGCCATTAATTAAACTTAGTTTAAAACAGACCGCTCCTGCTATAATTGACCCTGGCCAGAACATTCGAGAATGTTTTAACCTTTTCTGTAGCAGACGACCAACTTTTCAATGGCAGGCTGGACGGGCAGGATGTGGTAAAATATTCCATCGTCTGCTGGGAGCATACCGAACTCAATTCACCACGCCCCCCCCCCCCCTCAAAGATGGCGGTCCCCCACCTAAAATATAGTGCAGCCCCCCCCCCCCCCCAAGATGGCGGTTACCCCACATTAAATATGGTGGTCCCCCCCCCCCCCCCCCCAGATGGCGGTCACCCCACCTCAGACTACAATCGCTGGATCATGATTGAAGTTTCGCTATTTTCAATCTGACGTCGCATTAATTAATTCTAATCAACGCGGCCGCCGTTCTGGGTACTTATAAGTGGGTCACAATGACCTCAGTCCTTCTGTTATGCTAATTAGTGATCAGATTTTAGAGACGGCTAGAGGTGACTTTCATCCCATATTTTAAGATGAGAATATTTAAATATGTATATATATATATATATATATATATATATATATATATATATATATATATATACGAGAAAAATGGCCCGTTGAGGAAGGATACACCGGGCGCTAGCTTGATAGTGCTGTCTCTTTTCTCTAAACTAAAACCAACCCACCCCCCCCCCCCACACACCACCCCCCACCCCACCCCACCCCCCACACACCACCCCCCACCCCCACCCCCCACCCCCCACACACACCACCCCCTCCACACACCGCCCCCCCACACACACCACCCCCCCCCCACCCCTCCACCCCCCCCCCCAAAAAAAAACATGCCTACCGTCCCATTCAACGAAATATAATTATATACTTTTTCCAGTGTCCGCCCCTTCCCCGAAAATTCTACCCCCGCCCCCGAAAATTTCAAGTACCCCCACCCCTCTCTGGGGAGGAAAAAGTCTAAACTAAAACCACCCCACCCCCCACACACACCACCCCCCCCCCCCACCCCCCCCCCCCCCCACCCCAAAAAAAAAAATGTCTACCGTCCCATTCAACGAAATATAATTATATACTTTTTCCAGTGTCCGCCCCCTCCCCGAGGGGGGGGGGGGGGGCTCAGACGTTCTTACGCGGGGGGTGGGGCTTCGCCCCTACCCGAAGAATTGTATGCAAGAAACTCTTCACGCAAACCATTAAGATTAGACAACATTTCCTTTTTATTCAATGTTAACGCGAAAATCAATGACGTCATATAACTTTGAGCACTCTCTGGTTTTGAGATTATTTTCTACTCTGTGCGCTAAATGTGTCGACGTCATACTTCGTTTTTCGAAATACTATGCATGTTTTTATTTTCTTTGTGTTTTCTCTAGAGCGTTCTTGTCAGATAGATAGATAGACAGACAGCGAAACTATTAGTATTAATATTAATATATATATATATATATATATATATATGTCTGTGTGTGTGTGTGTGTATAAAGTGTGTGTTGATAGTCTCATTTCGTGAATCGTCACGTGATGTATTCTGGCGGCCCTTGACCTTAGCACCAGAGGCCATCTGATCACGTGACCGCTAACACACGGAAGTTGACAAACCCATATTACTTCACTCTACTCTCTCCTTTTTCTATTCTAAGGGGAGGTAACTGTGATCTATTCTAGGGGAGGCTACTGCGGAATTTTGCACATTTAACCAATGTAAACTTTCGGGAAAATAATCCAAAGCTGTAAGACCAGCCCAACTAACCCACCACCTCCAGTAAATATAATTTATGATTAAATTGTTTTGATTAAACTCGACGATATTGAGGTCGCCGTTGTTTGTGTGTCTTAAATTAGCATCAGTAATTAAATTGATGAGGTAATCCATTGCACCGATCAATTATTCAAGGAGATTGATTACCGAATCCACTAGTTTTAATCAAGGCCGGTTATTTTTATCCATCAATGATCGAATAGTTTTTCAAACAGATCGTATTCGAGAAAGAGGAAGGCAACCTTTAAAGAAAAAAAAAAAACGAGGCTAAAATGTGGGCTTGGGTCTGGAGTTTTAGAAAGAAACTAAAACGGTTGGGGAAACTTTGACAAGCAGAGTGTCAATAAACTCTACTTCACCACTTATAACTATCTGCCTACTAGAACAAAGGACAATCACACCTCTAATAGCAGAATAGACAACTAGAACAAAAACTAAAATGAAAACTAGAACAAAAACTAGAACAAAAACTAGAACAAAACTCAACCAGACAAGTTTAATCAGTAGCAGTGATGTTAATTAAATGTCAGTGATGTTAATTAAATGTCAGTGATGTTAATTAAATGTCAGTGATGTTAATTAAATGTCAGTGATGTTAATTAAATGTTAGTGATGTTAATTAAATGTTAGTGATGTTAATTAAATGTTAGTGATGTTAATTAAATGTTAGTGATGTTAGCTAAATGTCAGTAATGTCCACTAAATGTCAGTAATGTCCACTAAAAGACAGCCTGCTAAGTTACAGTGATGTTACAGAATGTTCACCAAAATAACAGTGACGTTCATTAAATGTTTGAAAAGTTCACCAAATATTTGTCATGTTACCAAATATTTGTCCTGTTCATCAAATATTTGTCCTGTTCGTCAAATATTTGTCCTGTTCACCAAATATTTGTCCTGTTCAACAATTTCAGAAAATGTACGACTTGTCTTATTGGGCGTGCTAATGTAAACAAATTTGTGTCTTTAATCTGTGACCAGCGAAAGACACTAATTGCATACATGCATTCAACAAAGGCTAAATCTTCTTTTAAAAACTTTCCCACTCACAAGCCGACATTATGTTTACATGTATGCTATGGTAGGTATAAGTGTATGTGGTGTTTGTGGTGTATAGGTTTGTGTGGTGTGTGTTGTAGGTATAGGTTTTCTTTGGTATGTGTGGTAGGTATGTGTTTGTGGTCGTGTTTGTTAAATTGTTTGTGGTCGTGTTTGTTAAATTGTTTGTGGTCGTGTTTGTTCTAATGTTTGTAGTCGTGTTTGTTCTAATGTTTGTAGTCGTGTTTGTTCTAATGTTTGTGGTCGTGTTTGTTTTAATGTTTGTGGTCGTGTTTGTTAAATTGTTTGTGGTCGTGTTTGTCCTAATGTTTGTAGTCGTGTTTGTTATAATGTTTGTGGTCGTGTTTGTTTTAATTTGTATTCGTGTTTGTTATAATGTTTGTGGTCCTGTTTGTTTTAATGTTTGTGGTCGTGTTTGTTAAATTGTTTGTGGTTGTGTTTGTTATAATGTTTGTGGCCGTGTTTGTTCTAATGTTTGTGTTCGTGTTTGTTAAATTGTTTGTGTTCGTGTTTGATCTAACGTTTGTAGTCGTGTTTGTTCTAATGTTTGTGTTCGTGTTTGTGATCATGAATGTTCCACTTGAAACCAACTTGTAACTTTTAATTTGTAAAGTGTAACATTCTTTACGATCTTCCTGAGACTTCCGGTGCAGTATTGCCCCCCCCCCCCTTGGGTAATGGAACCATCCCCCTGACAGCCAAGATCTAGCTACAGCTATATAGCTGTCTCACCAGCAATTGACGGCACCACCACTAGCTGTCTGTAGCGCGAAACCCCCTGCACATGCCCGCAGACGATTAGCACCAAGTTGATAATGTATTTGGCGGGAAATAGCTTGACACGCTCACGACAATAAAGCTGTGCTATTGGACGTTTGAACAGTGAATGTTGTTTACGTTATTGGGTTTAATCTCTAAATAAATGGCTTAACCGGATGACATTGGCCGTATTGACATGAAGGGATTGTACTGAGGAGAGTTCAAGAAAGGGAAGCAATTCGGGTATATACATGAAAGGGAGAGAACTAATGTTCTAAACACCTAAAGGTTGAATCCAATGTTTCAAACGTAAACTTGGGTAGAAAAGGTGCCAGGATTGGGGGATGTTTGATGTTAGTACTGTGGGTTCAGCTATTGAAACACTGACATGTCATTTGTCATATGTCAGTGTGTTACTGACATAGGTCACAAACTGCGTGATCAGCGATGCTCAACACACAAAGGAAAGGAAATGGAATTAATTATGTGTAGTTATTTATAGAAACACTTTTAATTAGCAGATTGATTAATTACTCGAGACATGGCGCAAGTGGCTGTGACGGGTAGGGGTCAACGTCTGCTGGGGTTACCAGAACATTCGGTGGACGGGGTGGAGGTGAAAGGGGGTGGGGGTGGATGGGATTTGGGGTGGGGGGGGGGGCATTATATTCTATCTAGGAATGTGATAAGCTGGCCACATCTGTGGCCTGAAGGATAGTAGGCGTCAACATCACCATATTTTAACACCACACACACACACATACATATATATGAATGTATGTATGTATGTATGTATGTGTATTTGTGTTATAGTACGTGTGCTAGCATGTCCGTGATTGCCACAGCCCTATTAATAAAGGGCTCGCTAAACCACCACTTCTCTAGCCCTCCATTCTACTTCCGATGGTAAGGGGACGGCAATCGTGTTACCGCGAGAAGAATTGAAAACGAGTTAGGGGCGGTAATTTGGTTACCAACTCAATGCTGTAATCTAATCATCCACGGTTCAAAACCTTTTCGGCACCGACGTGTCCGGGCCGTTAGGGGGACTTTATCCTTGGTGGGGGGGGGTCGTTTGGTGAGGCCAAATCAGGATCGGATCTTGTAATAGTCGTTTAGATCAGGGGTCTCCAAACTTTTCAGTCCGAGGGCCGCATTAACTATCAAATTTCAGTTCGGGGGCCAGTTTCTTCCAGACATGTCTTTGATTTTTCTGGGCAAAGTTCCGCAGCCATCGCCAACAAACGTTTTTTTTTTCGTGGACAAAAATATCTCCGCGGGCCGAATGAGAGGACCTGCCGGCCCGCGGGCCGTAGTTTGGAGACCCCTGGTTTAGATGCTAGGGATGGATTATTTTCCACGTTCTGTTACCTATGACCCACTGACGTTATGCCCATCACTAACGTCATCCAGACCACTGACGTCATCACCTTTAACCGTGACGTCGACTTTGCTGACGTCATCGTCTTGCTAAAAAATGTGTGAGTAAAGGTGTGAGGCGCCCCACTAATCTATTGCACGACAAACACAAGAGCAGATAACGAGATGTGATTGAGGACAAACACAAGAGCAGATAACGAGATGTGATTGAGGACAAACACAAGAGCAGATAACGAGATGTGATTGAGGACAAACACAAGAGCAGATAACGAGATGTGATTGAGGACAAACACAAGAGCAGATAACGAGATGTGATTGAGGACAAACACAAGAGCAGATAACGAGATCTGATTGAGGACAAACACAAGAGCAGATAACGTGATCTGATTGAGGACAAACACAAGAGCAGATAACGTGATCTGATTGAGGACAAACACAAGAGCAGATAACGTGATCTGATTGAGGACAAACACAAGAGCAGATAACGAGATCTGATTGAGGACAAACACAAGAGCAGATAACGAGATGTGATTGAGGACAAACACAAGAGCAGATAACGTGATCTGATTGAGGACAAAGATTCGCAGATAAAACAAAACACCCTAGATCGTTTCTGGTATGTACAACAAGGGCAGATAACTCGATCAAATATTGCAAGCAGCCAGAATGTCAGGTTCACCCGTAAAATAAGAACCTCCACACAAATGTCAAGGTCATTTTTACGCCAGTCCAGAAGGTCAATGATGAACACCTGTGCAACGAATGAAATTTCAAAAGCAAACTTCTACGTCCCCCAACCCCACCCCACACAACAATATTCAATTACACGAGCAGAATATTTGGCCTGCGAGTGTGAAAAATCTGGTAGTACACGCTGGGCAACAGCTTGACCTTGAGATGGTTAGGACCGTGTAAACACCGAAACAAATCGAAATTTACCCAGGCGGAGAAGAAAGTGAAATGTAAACCATTGATCTTCAAAGTCAACTAACCATAGCTGATCGCTAATTTTTTTTTTAAAGACGGGTTTTATGTCAGTTGTTTACAATGTATAGGGCTACATCGTGTAGCGTGTAGCCTTATACATTGACTGTACTTCATGAACAATCATGAATTTGTATCTAAATACAATAGAGATGACAATTGTATCTAAATGCACGCGAGATGATATTTGTATCTAAATACATGAGAGATGATATTTGTATCTAAATACACGAGAAATGATATTTGTATTTAAATACACGAGAAATGATATTTGTATTTAAATACATGAAAGATAATATTTGTATCTAAATACACGGGAGATGATTCATAGAGCGATGACCTTAGTGCACTAATCCATGTTGATTGTTTGACTTAATTACAATGCCATTTGCTGCTGATTAAATCTGGAACCTGGCTAATTATTTTAATTACTCCGACAGTAATTCAAAAGATGTATACAACAAAATGTGCACAAAACTAACTCACTCTAGGGTGCACGTGAAGGACTTGGGTGCACGTGTTTGCTATCAGGGCTAACAATAGCTGAACGTGAGCCTGCAGTCTTACACGCGCGCTGTACGACCCTGCGTGAGCGACTCAGCCGTACCCAGCATTAATTTGTACAAGGCGGGGGATGCTGGTTGGTATGCAACCGCTGGCGTCGCGCATGTTGAGGCAGGTACGGGCAGATACAGGGGGCATTGCGTCATTGGTCATTTCTACATTAAGTAACAGAAACTCACTTTAAAAATGTTATGTTAATAAAATATGTTCTTCATTGACTCTCTGGTGCAATTATAAACAAGATGTTTTTTATAATTACAGAGAAGGTAAATACATTGATGTAATCACTGCACCTGTATAGAACTTGACAGGTAATTATGTAATCGAAACCCCTACCCAAACCTTACCATGAAATACATTGACGTAATCGAACCCAGCACCTAGATCCACGTTACGAATGCTCAACCATTTGTTTTCAATATAAAATCTTAATGGCTATCTGCTGTTAAAGATTCGCTTAAAGAACAGTTTCCGGTTAATTTGACGTCGTGCTTTAACCCGTTTGAAATGTGGAGATTTCATTTCGAAACTGAGATCATTTTTAAATGTCTAGATCACGTGATGCAGACACGATAAATTAGCCCCATACCACAAGACGTTGCCCGCCTCATCCCATTATCCCCCCCCCCCCCCCGCCCACATCTAATGGGTCCGACTACAGCTCTAGAACCCTGTACGTGCTCAATAAAACATGTCCAGATCTAAACATGCACCTGTACAACTGGTCAAACAGTGCTCACCTAGACACGCTAAACTATGCATGTTTTGAGATCTGTATAACTGGTTAAACAGTGCTCACCTAGACACGCTAAACTATGCATGTTTTGAGATCTGTATAACTGGTTAAACAGTGCTCACCTAGACACGCCAATGTTTTGAGTTATTTTTGTGAACCTACAAGTAATTACAATCTCTGCAAGATTGACGCGAATGTTTACGAACCAGAAATATAAATTGTGCTGAATGACATTAGTCGTCATCTTGTGTTAGGTACTAACGCTGGTATATCTTGTGAGACAAATTTTCTGGTTCACGTGTTTGGAAGGGGGGGGGGGGGGTTCGCCTGTCTTGGAGAATTGTTGCAAGAGCAACGTCACGGCCATAATTTAGTTTTATCAAAGTATTTATGACTTCGGTTATCATTTGTTATCAGATATTTGGCGTCAAAGAATTTCATAACTCCTGGCGCCCTGTGTGAATTTATTTGTAAATATTGAATTAGAAATGTTTCCTTTGTCACTCAGTGCGTACGTCCTAGGGATGAGTGAGTCTAAACCAAACTATTTGGTGAGGTCGGGCTACAATGTACAGATGACCTCGGTCACTTCTCGGTGGGTTTTCTTTTCAATTAGAAAAAAAAACACCACTCGATGATACAACAATCTATGTTTTTTCATTTCTTCACATTTTAAAGTTTTGTTAAATTAGCAAAATTTCCTCAACTCTACTGCTCTACAGGTCAAGGTCGGACCTCCGGCAGGCAGCCATTAAAATAATTTCATCAACTCATTAGTGGTGAAATGATCGTCTGCTGAGAGGGGAATGTCGTCTGCCAGTCTTCCTGGACCCTGCAGTGAAGAACTGGAACAGCCAGACGCCTTACAACCCCCTCCAACCCCCCTACACTCCCCCACCTCCATGAGCAGGTCTCCATCTCTTTGACCAGAGATAATTTCCTTGTCTCTTGATTTTTTTCTCTCTCTCTACGTGCAGAGTGTGTGTGTGGGGGGGGGGGGGGGGGTGGGGGCGTGGGGGCGTGGGGGTTCTAAACAGACTTTAATTTCGCATCTAAAATGCCCGAAAAGATTTCTATAGCACCCATGTAGCACCCCCCACCCCCGCCCCATACAACTTCCGGTTACCTCCCCTGTCCGGGGTGTATGACGTCATAGCCCGCCATGGGAGATAACACTGGAGACACCCAGGCCTGCTCACCCCCCCCCCCCTACACCACCCTACAACCCCCAACACACACCCATCCTTTCTACCCTAGCCTAGGATCCCCTCTCTACCCCACCCTAGTCTCGCCCCCCCCCCCACCCAGTCGTCAGAAATGTAATGACCTATTACACTTGGTTAACCCCGAGGCAGGTCAGACAATGACCTAACCGCCAGGTCAGACAAAGACCTAACCGCCGTGATAACGAACCAGGTACCGTGGAGACAGCCGGCCTGGATCTAGAGACTTGCAGCAAATTTGATAAGGA